>NC_072739.1:89127599-89427599 GCF_026930045.1 Uloborus diversus | reverse complement strand
CGTTCATGATGATGAAAAATTTTATTTACATGAATTACGTACAGTAAACTCTCGATTATCGGCATTTGGATTACCTGTGGGTCTTTTCACATTTTTTAAAAAATAGTAATGACTTACAGCTACCCGACTTTCATTGCAAAAATTTAAAATCTGTACTAATATTATAGTCATCAAATGTTTCTTAAGCTTATGAGAGTAATATTGTTCGTTTTACGTTTTAAAGATATTTTTTACATTCAATTTTATCATTTTTAGCTAAAATTTAAGTGTATGTGTGAGTGTTATTCATATTTTTAAGCTATTATACATGCTATTATTGTTTCTTATCTATTATTTGGATTATCCGCGGTTACCGTACCGCACTATTCTGCGGATAATCGGGAGTTTACTGTAGTTCATAAAAAATTAAAATTTTAGTGGTCAAAGTAACCTCTAAAAAAAGGTTGCTTTTGCCCGCTACTATTCATGTACTATAACACTTTTTCCCATGGAGAAAAATATAAATAACTTTGTAAGAACTCAACATGAGGGTATGGGTCTGTATAATAACCTAGTCCTCAAGTTATAATCATTACAACATTTTTTCTCATTATTGTTGCTCATTAATATAGAATTTGGGTGAAATTATACATAATGTTTAGTATTTAATTAGCTTAAGATTTTAAAAAAGCTATTTTATTTTCATTTACAGTAAATTGGCTCATAACATTTTTGTACTTTAAAGTAGAATAATTGAGTTTAAGGGAGCCTGAAGAACAGTTTGAAAGAACTTTATTATGAAAAATTGTATGAGAAGGTGCCGCTTTTTATTTTCTGGGGGCTCTTCCGGAAGCTATTTTTGTATCCACCCCCTGTACTCAGCTCTGTATAGCACAATTCAATATAATTAAGCAAAATTATAGGATTTTTTTTATTTCCTTAGCTGCCAGCAAAAGGAATTTAGGTGCTAAATTTTAAAAATAAAATGCTGACAGTTATGTCAGTAAGCTGTTGCTTCAGAACACTTAAATAAAGAGGTTTTTGTGATCTAAAAGTTTGATATGTATCTTAATGGATGCTTTAAAATTGCTTTATAAAAGTTTGATTTCAGATTACTTATTAGTTATATGTTTAGTATACCAGAAATATTTATTATTATGCATTTGTTATTATTTATGCATTTAATAAATTATGTAATATCAAATTCCATTTCTGTATTTTAATTAATATTGTTTAATGTAGCACCAGAAAATGTTCAAATTATGGAACAGTTTAACCATCTCATTGCAAAAGTTGATGAAATGCAGAAACAACGACAATATTTAGAGCAACAACTGCGCAATGCTTTATTGGCAGATGATATCACAAAGCGTCTTGTTACTATGGATAAAAAGGAAGATCTCCAGGTACAATTAAAGATAGTCAAGTGTAAAAAATTATTTAAGTTTCTGAATTTGCACTCAACTATTTAAATATTGCAAAGGAAAAACTGAAAATAATTCTTAATTCATATTGAACTTTCATCAATACATTGATTTTTCTTATTGTTTCTTTTTATTGTTTTGTGTTTTTATTATACAATGAAGATAATTCTAAAAATTTAAGATTCTTGCCTTTATTCTAATGACTTCTTAGATATATCTCTCCATACCCATTAGAATTTTTATAGTAGTGTTAACTTTATTTACAAAGCTTTCTCATTCAAATTGGTATTTTCTGTACTAATGTCCAAATTTTAATGGGGATTTTTAGGGACTAGTCATTGTTCTGACAGCAAATTTTATAGTATTTTTTTTTTGTTCAAGCCTGATTGTTGAATATGCTTCCCTTGACATAACTTTTATTTTCAAGTGCTAAGAAGAGGGAAGCAGCTAGTATTAAATAAAAAATATCAGTAATTAAGGTTACTTTGATTTTTTTAAAAGCTTTTTTTTTACATGTTTTAAAAAAAAGTACAATTTTTCTATAAGTAATTTTTAATTTTTCAGCATACTTTTGATGAAGAACTGAAGAAACATAATGAAATTTTAACATATTTGGATCAAAATCTTACTGCACAAGATAATATATTGTGTGCTCTGACAGAAGCAAATGCTCATTATGCTGATACCAGAAAAGCCATTGCAGAGGTCAAACACAGGTACAAAATAGTTCATAATGATAATGAGTCTGAATGGTGTTTTAGTGTAATTTTATTTAATTATTTTAATTCTTTTGGTGCTCGGTATCTTAAAAATATTTTATCGGATATCAAAAATGCTTTTTTACTAGAAAAAAAGGGGTTGTCAAAAATGTGCAAGTAATATACACATTACATTATCTATTTGTAATATTTGGATAGAATAGTTTGCAGATTCTGTATCTAAACTATCTGCTTGAATAGCAACGTTTTTTTTTTGTCTGTCGTATGTAAGAATAAAAATAAATAATAAAAGTTCATCTGTGACATGTGACATTCTGATCCATGCATGAACATTGTGCACTGAGAAAAAAGCTCCACACAATCATAGAACAGCTTTACGCCACATTTTTTTCTCTTAACCAACGTAGCATTAATTCATTTTATGTGTAAATAAATGCATTCAAGCAATTGATTATGTTCAAGAGCTGTTAGGTGTGTTGAAAAGTAAATGACATTCTTTAAATGTTGTAAAATGTAAACTTACTGACTACAAGAAAGGTATTAAAATGACTGTGAGTAATATTTTTAAATCCTTAATTGATTTTTTAATTTTTAGCATTTTTCATTAAATTTGCAAAAATGAATAATAGTCTAAATTATTCGCAAAATGTTTCAAACTTTATGGTTTAAATAAAAATTAAACAACTTGAAAAATGGAAGAATTAAAAAGCAATTATATAACTAAAAGAAAATTTCTTATATACTTTTAATCATCATATACATTCCATGTAGAAATTGTACGTTTATTTCTTTTACAGGCGTAATGACATGGTGAAATCCTTAATTAGTTCATTTGATGCATATGATGATTTAGTAGCAAAAGCAAAAACAGGTCTTGAATTTTACAAGAAACTACAAGAAAATGTTTCTCGGCTTTTCACTCGTGTACGCAGTGTTACTAAAGTTCAGGATGAAGAAAGGTCTCAAATTACAGAGGCAGAGTTACGAAAAGGTATAATATTGTATGTGAACTGTATTGGGAGTGTATATGTATTTTTTATCTAAATGCTAGATTTATTTTCAATCATTATGAATAATGAATTATTAAGGGTAATCTGCTGTGATGCAATTGCTTTAATAGAAAATGTTTTGTTCTTTTGTTTGATATTTTTTGCATCAAGTTTTATTCTTAGTCTTCAAAATAAAAATTAAGTGCTGTTTTGGTGTATTGAAAACATTTAGTCACTGTATTTAAGAAGTAAAGATTATAGAGATAAAGATTTGCCATTGTTTTGTTCCTCTATGAGATCTATGGAGGTAACTCTATTAACTTGTAAGGTAGTGTTCTCCCCTTTTTATTTCTTTCTCATATAAAAAATAAAATTATATCATTGTCAAAACAATCCTCCAAGGCACAAGGCGATAGCTAGGCATTGATAGAAGGTAAGGCAATTGATTTACAAGCAAGTTACACACACACAAAAAAATCACGGGGAAGAACACATCTTACTCATAACCCCGGACCGTCAGGGGGTTAACAGCTTATAAAAAATGCAAAGCAGTACATAGTTTAGTTGTTTAAGAATGCTTCACTATTTTCCTCTTTGTGCTAAATTTTCTGTTGTTTTTAATAAAAACTTTATTATAGGATCCCGGGTGTCTACACTTCCAAATATGCCTCCAACAGAACAGCATGTTCCCAAATTAAAGGACTATCTTCCTTACATGACAAATCGAGGAGTCCCACCAGGAGTTGCATCTTTTAACAACTATATTCCTACATCACAACCAGCAGCAGCAACTGGACAATATACTTCACAACCAATTAGGCAAGCAACTCTCGGTGGTCCTGTAGCTCCTGATCCAAATAGGAATTTCAAACCCGGAGAAAATTTTCGGACCGAAGAAAATATTGATACAACTTCTATTGGAGTAAGGCCAGCTCCAGTTGGTTCTGAGCAGACTGCTGTTCCAGCAATGTGTTCTGCAAGTTTCAATGCAGCACAGTCTGTTAGAGTGGCTAATTTCAGTATTCCACCCCAACTTCCAGCTTCTGCCACTTCAGGGACACCCGTTGGTCAGGTATTTGCTTCAAATGTGGCAAATCAATACACAAAACCTCCAAATCTTTCTAACATCCCTGTGTCTCAAGTCATGTCTGATGCCACATATACACATTCAAAAGATTCTTATAATTCTGTTTTGCCATTCTCAAGAAGTTCTGATAGCATTTTGTATCAAGGAAAAAATTACATGGTTCCTCAACCTGCTAATTTTGCTGCAGTACCATTTTCAGGTGCACCTGTGATGCCAAATTCTTATGGAAGTATGCCTCATTTCAATGCATATTCTGCAACAACATCGACTGGTTCACCTCAAATTGGACATGCCACCCCTTTCCCTATGTCTAATTCAACAACTTATTTAAATTCTTCCACTTCACCAGCTGCAATTGCACCTATGCAGTCTTATAGCAATTCCGCTGTTACTAACATGCGGAAAGCTCCTCCTATCCAAAGAGTGCCTAGTGGCACTACCTTTCCCGACAGTGTACCTACTATGCAATTTCCAGCTACAACTTCAGCTCAGTTGTTTGATTCTAGAAATCATCATTTTTATTCTTCTCCCGGAAATACAAATGGTTATCAACCTGCAGCTATATCATCCGTAGTTCCTGCATCTGTGCCTTCTTCAGCCATGCCTACTTTCAACAGTGTTTCTTCTCCATCAGCTACAAATGCTCAGATTCAACCAACTGTGCCATTATCTATGCAACAGAATCGATTTCCTTCTAACTACAACATGCCAATTTCATCTTATGGACCTAATATTAATTCAGGGTATAATTATTATGGGACACCTTATCAATCAAATCAAAATTATCAATCTTCTGGTATTGCTATCCAAGGAGCACAGACTAGTGTCACTCCATCAATTGATACAAGAACAAGTGTACTAAATTCTACAAATCCTAGTGTGCCTGGAACTTTGAATTATCCTGTACCACAGCAACAAAATGTGAATGCAAATTATTATACCAATATGTCAGAGAAAACACTGACATCATCAGCTCCAGTACCCTCCTTATCTTGTCAGAATTTTACTTCTTTCTCTCAAGCTAGTAATATCAATTCACCGGTGATACAACCTAGTAGTTTTCCAGCTTATGGACCTACAGTTCCTCCTCAGTCTTATCAATATGATGGAAAGAATACTACAACCACTTATTCATTCAATTCAGCTGCATATAATGTATACAATTCTCAGTCGAATTGCATACCAAATAATAACATTGGAGCTGTGTCTCATACTTCAGGCATAGCTGGTATTCAGCAAGTTTCTACTCAATCTCCAGCTATGAATATGCAAAGTGGTAGTACTGTGCAATCAGGTGGTCATCATGCCGGCCAAGAGAATTTTCATATCACTGGTGAATCTATAAGTCAACAGAATTATTCAACTGCTAATTCTGTTTACAATTCAAGTTTTCCAATACCCAGTCAGCACCTTCCTGCTCCTATGGAACCTAAGCTTGCCGTTCCAAGCCCGCCGTTACAGACAGAACAGGTTGGTAGTGTTCCAAATCAAGCTAATGAGCAAGTTCCCATCATTGACCAAAAACCTAAAGCTCCCCAAGAAGCAGTCGCAAATGCTGTACGAGATTTGATTACACCTCCGCCAGAACCTGAATCTGTTAAAAATCAATTTAAAGAATCTGTTGAAGAATCCACGCAAGTATTGCAGCCTAAGGTTTGTATTGCTTCTCTAAACATCTAATATAAAAACTTTAATCACTGATATTGATGTAAAAAAAATAATTTTTATGCCCAATACAATCTCCTCCCACCCCCTTAACCATAAGGTATTTATGCTGCAAATAAATGTTATAGGAAGAAATTTTGACACAGCAAATGTAAAAAAAAAGGTTGTCTTTTTTTTCCCTTAAGGCATACTTTAAACATTTCAAAAACTTAACATTATTGCTTGCAGGGAAATTTGTAACACTTGCAAAATAAAGAGTCATTTGCTTTGAACAAACTATTTGGAAAGATCTTTTGATGATTAGGTAAAAACGACTTTTTGATTTGTTATGTTGCAGATTTTTGAACAGTTAAAAAAATAAGTGCTTACGAGCAAATTTGTAGTTTTTGTAAAACCTGAACTTAAGGGCTGATTAGGTTCAAACATATTTTATCTAAAACAACTTTTGACACAGAATACATATCAAAATGATTAAATAAATAAGTAAGTAATGCTTTTTTTCCCAAGGGTATTTTTTGAGCATTTTTGAATAGTTCAAAAATGCCAACATTAGCATCTATAAAGATAATTAATGCAGATAAATCCTGAGAAAAAGGCCAAATTTTGTAATTTTTACTTTATTTTCATTTTGTGCCTCATAAAATTTTGCTAACACCCTTCAGAAACTTAATCAGTCAGCAGTTTTATCTTTTACCAAGGTATAATGATGTGAATGTGTACACACCTATTTACATGCATGTTGTAACTTACATTCAATAAAAGGCACCTTACTTACATTTGTGTCCATATCCAAAAATTAAGTTATTCTCTAAGAAATTAAAATTAATTGTTGTGGCCATTTATTAATCATTAAAATATATAGTTGATTAAAATAGTCAATTTATGTGCTAAATTTTATTCGACTGCAATCGATACTTTCTTCTATTTTATAAAATATTCATGTTCTGTTATAGTTAAGTCTAGGAGTGTACAGGGGACATCTGAGTAGTTTTGACTCTCTATAGTGGATTTGTAGCACTGAGTAATGCAGAATTGCACAGATGGCTGTACATAACTTGAAAAATGAGCAAGACTAACAGACAGTAAACTCCTGATCATCCGCGGAATAGGGTGGCACGGCAACGGCAGATGAACCAATTTGCGGATAATTAATTTTGCGGATAGTCGCTTAGTAAGTAGTATAGATCAATAATTCAGTAAGTGGTGCAAAGCTAAAATTAGATCTAAAGCAGTAAGCAGTGCAGACCTAAAGACCTTCAACTAGTCAGATTTTGATGATCTTGAGAGATTTGATGTCACTGGAAGGGAGGGAGAAAAAATAAATAAGAATGTCTGAACTTAGATTTTGCACTTGTTAAGTTGAAATATGTGCATTTATCTACATCCAGTTAATTATCGCCGTTTTTTTTTTTTTTTTTTTTGAAAGTGAAAGTCTGCGGATAGTCGAGAGTTTACTGTATTTTAAAAAATAACAAATTTATGAACTAATTAAAAGCTTGTCTCCATAATTTTTTTCAGGTCATTGATTTAACAAGCATCACCTTGTTAAAAGAAAAAGAGCTTTCACATCAAATGAAAGATCCTTTGGATGACTCTTCTGTCAGAGCAAAATTTGTATCTGAAGTGGAAAAATATGAAAAAGTTGTTGACGGATTAGTGAGAAAATCCTTGAATGGAACAACACCTCTTGATCAGAAATGGAAAGTACGTTATTTGTTGTTTAAAATTTTTTTACTCATAATGCCTAATAGTTTTAAAGCATTATGATGAAAATAAACTTACAAAAAACTGCATTTGAAAAATGAAATTCTCAAGAATCTCGTCACATTTTTTAGAAATAAATGTCTTGTACATTTTCTGTAATTTCATACTACATAATTCTGGGTACAAATTCACTAAATATTTTATGTTCCTGGATGTGTTTATATGTACTGGAAGGAGAAGAAAAAAAATTAAAGATACTTTTTTTGTTGCATCAATTATGAACATTGGATTCTCATTTTATAACTTATCTGTTTACAGGAATTTATTTATTTATTTATTTTTTTTGCACTGAATATAACCCTAAAGCATTGGCGTATTATACAAGTGGAATATTAAGCTGAGCTGATTAATCATATCCCTTTTGACAGGGAAGGGGGAAGTTTGGGGTTTCTGAAACATTTATGCGTTTGTGTAGTTTATTATTGATGTATGTGAATGTATGTATGTGAACATTGCTTATGCAAAGTTCACATGTGTTTTATTTTATAAACAGGGCTTTTCTTCTATTTATAGGAATTTATTGATGCTCAAGACAAGGTGTCTAGAAAAATGTCAATTTCTGTTGCTCGTTGTTGCCCTTTAAAGAATCGTTTCCCCGATGTCATGCCATGTAAGTTATAGATTTTAGTTGCTCTTGCATCAGCTTGAGAAATTATTTTTATAAACTATTTACAGAACTGGCAATCTAGCAAAAAATATTGTGCCAAAATTTGGAACAAATGTTTGTCTTTATTCTCTGTGCTTAGAGCAATACAAAATAGTAAACAGTATTTTCTTCTATGTTCAAAATATGTAGAAGAAAGTATTGGTGGTTTGTGAAAATTTTCTATTGTGGTATTTTGGTGAATATACTTGTTTTAAACTATGCGATTGACTATTTTTGAAAAATGTCTGTGTGCCTGCAACACTTTTTTGTAGCTGCTCTATTTGATATTGAGTTATATATGTAGGACATATTTCACATTTTTGGATTGTGTGAAAGAAATTAAGTAATGATCTCCACGAACAATTCCTATAACATGTAGCTGCTATTTGATTTAGTTTGTCCTGCAACTTAAAAATGAGATATAAATTACCAGGACATGATTGAAACAAGTGCTATATTGATTAATAACTTCCATTCCCTCTCAAGAATTTTAACCTGGGTCGTGTGTGACTAACAATTAAAGCTTTTATGTATTGTGTGTTTTGGTTTCTTGTTTTGTTGAAAATACTACAGAGAAAAGTGAATGTGCATTTTTAATTAATGGTATGATATTTGTCATGAATAATTTCTGTAATATGTCCTAACTTTATTTCATTATTTTTAGATGACTGCAATAGAGTGAAACTAACTACTGCTAAAGATGATTACATAAATGCATCATATTTAAAGGTATGAACCTAATTTTTTTCAGTTTTCGTATTTCTCACAAATAAAGACACTTTCTGAAGTCATGAAAACATTATTTAAGGTTACAACAATTAATAAGGATATATATATAACTAAGGACCTTTGGTTAACTATATTAGCTACACATGACTGAATCTTTAATTATCAAGTCTGGAATCAAGAACATACTTGTGGATCAAATCTGGTGGAAATACATGCCTGACCTTTTATGCATTTTAGATTTTATTAAGCTCTTACACACTAGTCCCAAATTTTTACAGTTCCAAAACTGATTGAATCTGCCTCCACAACACTTCCTCATTTTTGTCTATTGTGCGTTTTTAGAGTTATACATTAATAGCATTCTGTTGAATCTGTTATTTTAAACCTTTCCTGTATTTTATTTTTTACTAGCTGTACCCACACGGCTTTGCCCGTAGTAGGAAATTAAAAAGTCATTTGGTTCGTCTCTATATTTAGTTAGCGTCTATTATGCGATAAGTAATTTTAAGATGTCTTCATATTTTGGCCAATTTGAAAACTTGGCAATACGAATGATTAAATCGAATTACAGTTGGATTTTGATAACTTGAAGCTTTTAACTCAAATATTCCTTTATCTCGAAGTTTTTATGGGGTCCCTAACTCTTGAGACCGTTGTGAAAACTTTTCGTAACTCACACTACCAATAACTCAAACGTTTTAGTCAGTCTCTTGGGAGTTCAAGTTATTGAAAGTTGACTGTCTTATTTTTTGGGCAATGACAAGGACAATATTTTTTCTGGCCATTGTTAAAAAACACCTAAAGAAGCAAATTAACAAATGCTGCAATAAAACTTGTAAAAAAGAAAGGGTTTTCAAAATTGAACATGCAAAAATGTTACACGCTGTTAGTAAAATTAATAAGACTTAGTTTACATATTTTGTACCGAAACAGCATACATTTTTTGCACATAGAGATTTTTCCAAGTTGGCAATTTATGCAACTACTCTGAAACAAATTTAAACCAGATCTTGACTCATATCAAGGGGAGACGGGTTGTGTACTTAGATGTAAGCTTTCAGACCCAGAAGACCCTGTGTAAAATTTCCGATACAAATTGTGAGTGTCTTGATGTGAGAATACTGTAAGTTATAAACATTTAGCTAAATGTTTTGAACTGTCAATGATTTTTGTAAAGATTATTCCCAGTCTGGCGTGGTGTTATTATACACATATTACATACACAGACAAACTTTCTAATACATAATGTTTGTGAATGTTAAAATTTTAATGCTCTAAAGTAATGTACAAATTTTTGTTTTAAGATCATTATTCCAAGTATGAAATTGACTTAAATTATGCTTAAATCATTTTATTGATTTTTTTTTCAGGATATTTGTCCCAACAGCCCTATATTTATATTAACCCAAGCACCTCTTCCAAGTACATTTAATGATTTTTGGCTTATGGTTTGGGAGCAGCAAGTCGAGACTTTAGTGTGCCTTTTATCTGATCTAGAGGTATTTATCTAATTTTAGAAAAGTTACCTATATTTTTTCACTTTGGTACAAGAACAGTACTACTCAAGTAGTTTCCATAATATGACTAAAATATTTTACTTGATACATGCTTCTTCATAATTTGTTGCATTTTTTCTAGTAATTGAAATAAAATAGTTTTTTTTTTTATGTATTTTCAATTTTGGTACAATGGAAACTATTTTGCAATGCTGAGTAATCCCAAATAATAGCTGCTCCCAAATATATTTCACACCAATATATTGGGGTCGAATTTTGAAAATGAAAAAAATATGTATTTAAAAATTTTATTCATCTTTTGTGTGATTAAAAAACACATTAAAATAAACTGAAAAAAAAAAATCATTTTAGTTTGATGTAATTAGTTGCAATTAATGTTCTTAATCATAAGGCAGAGCTTTCATGCCATTTCACAAAAAAAAACTGGTTTTTAATGAAGAACAACTTTTGCTCTAGTTTTTCGCCGTAATGAATGCCTACAGCAACTTTCCGAACGCTCATAAACTTTGTGAATTTAAGATGTAGCCAAAATCGAGTAAACAGAGCTACAGCCTAACCAGTGTGTTGTTGAAACAACAATAGGATTAGCACAATATTAAATCTTTATTTATTTAAACCCCACCAATTACCACTGTACCTAACCTGGTGAGGGTTTGACTAGATATGGTGATTGGGGGGGGGGGGGGAATTCTTAGTTAACCTTTTTTAATTGCCAATTATACTTTCCATCAATATTTGCCCTTGGCTGAATAAAATTCAATTCAAAGAGCAAAGTTCAACTATAGCAGTCAATGGCACAGCAATCATGGCCTTTGGGTAACTGCCATAGGACTTGGCGGCAACAAAAAGGTTAAGACCCACATCATAGTTAATGGCTTTTTCTAGGAAAAATTTGAAGGTTGATATTTGAGAATACCCTGCAGTGGGATGGTGAAAGAAACTAGGTTTTGAGATATTTGAAGGAATGCACTTTGAATTCCAAACTAAAAATAGTGAAATGCTGGAATTTGATGTTTTTTTCATGCTTTATTTTCAGAGGAAGCCAAATAAGCAAGCTTGTACAATAAAGTTAAAATTCAATAGATGACAAAAATGCAAAAAAAATGGAAAATGACAAATTTGCAGTTTTTGCATTTTACTTTTTTACGACAGAGAACAGTTTCTGTTTTTTTTTCCCTTTTTTTTAAATACAGTTGGCTTTCTGTTTAACGACTTTCAAGGGGCTACAAAAAATCGTCCTTAAGTAGAAAGCTTCCTTAAGTAGAATGCTTTTAACACTATAGTTGACCATCTGGGATGGTAAAAAGCCGCCGTTAAATAGAGAAAGTCGTTAAATAGAGCGTCGTTAAACAGAGAGCCAACCGTAAATTTTGCCTTTTTTATAATGATAATTAAAATTTAAAATAAAATTTTTGTAGCTAAAGAATCATGTATATTTCCCGAAAGAACGAGGACAAGTGCTGACTTATGGAACCTATGAAATATCACTTCATAGTAATAAAGAAAAAAATGGTTTTATAGAAAGAATGATTAATATTACCCATATAAAGGTAACTTTCATTAATTGTAGATATTTTTATTGAAATATTTATAAAATGTTTCTTCATTGAGGAATGCTTTTGTTGAGTGTTTTGTCTATAGGTGTTTCTTTAAAAAGGAAAAAAATTAAGTCTGTATTTTTTCGATAACAATTTTCGCTGTTACTTCTATTACTCCTTTTTTACTTCCTTTTACAAAAAAGGAAGTATTGTATTCGCGAAAAAATTTTCACTCAAAAATCGCCCTTAATTTCCATTTTGCTCACCCCCAAATGAATGTTGAGTTTTTTTTTCGATTCGACCACATGCGGAAAAGTGCCTAAGAATGTATAGACACGCGAAATATCCATTTTGACCATCACCGAGGTAATTACAACGACTTTTCTCGTGACGTCTGTATGTATGTGCGTATGTGCGTATGTATCTCGCATAACTCAAAAATGGTATGTCCTAGAAAGTTGAAATTTGGTACATAGACTCGTAGTGGGGTCTAGTTGTGCACCTCCTATTTTGGTTGCATTCGGGTGTTTCTAAAGGGGTCTTTTGCACCTTTTTGGGGGGAAATCATTGTTAATTTCGATGCAAACTCAAGTGGTGTTATAATTTGGCAGTCACTTGGCGATATATCGCCAGTCTTTTGGTTGCCAAGTTTTGTCGCCAACTTGGCGAAAAATTTGGCGATTTTTTTTTTTTTTTTTTAAAATCTGCTTTCAATGTGGCCATTGCTAGTGATATTTAAAGAGTTAGAGAGAGAATCCCATTAAAATTGCAATAATAGGGAAATAGCATTAAATTGGTGTAAAAGGAAGTCATGTGATGCACACATCAGCTCGTTTTCTATACATCAATTGTCAACTTACTAACTTCTGCTCTTTTCTGTAAATTTTTTGACATTATTTACATTAATTTTAAAATGCTTCAAAATTATTTTTAGAGAAGCATTCAAAGTTAAGGTTTTTAAAACCTTCAAACATTAAGGAAAATAATTTCTGACATGGTTTTGGAATGTAGAAATGTCTCAATCAGTCCTATGAATCAAATCTCCATTTCAATCAAACTTTTGAATGCTTTCCCTCTTAAATTTTTCTGTGTAATGCTAATTGAGACAGTGAGAAGCAAAGGGCAAAATTAAAAATTTGGAGATAACCAGCACATATAGTAAGTGAGCTTCTCCCCTGTCTTGGAGCAAGAGAGAGAACTAGTAGCCCTTATAGGTACTGCTATACAGTATGATTTAGGAAACAGTTTCAATGAAAGCCCTACCTAGGACCTTATGTTTAAATGTGTTTTACTCAAAACTTGAAAATGTCCACTTACATCCCTTTGTTTCACATTGCCTCAATTGAGAAATGTAGTGAAAATAATGTTTTTTATTGTGGATGAAACAAGACAAAATGAATCCGGCTACAAAGCAAGAACCATATCATATGGTTCTTGTCATACCATGTGATATGGTAGTATGGTTTATAAAATAATTTCATGGGAAATTGCTTAATAAATATTGAAATCAGTCCCTGTTTTTTTTTTTTTTTTTTTTTTTTTTTTTTAAACTAGTTACTAACAATGCTGGTAGTATCTCAGGTCAAAGTAAGCAAGAATTTTGATAAATAAGAAAGTGGTTGTAAAACTATTTAAAGACTGCTGCCGTTTTGTTATCATTCAATCTATCTATGCAGTGCTATGGATAACAGTTTAATCACATTAGTTGATTTAGTTAGAACTTGAGGGGGTGGGATGCGTTGAAGAATTGTATTTTTTAAGCTCATTTTGTTTTGGTGGGTTTTTCACCCCCCCCCTCATACTTAATATTTTGAAACTTTTCTGTTCTGCTCCATCTTTGTTAGGTAAATTTTAGCAGTAAAATGTCATTATTCTGTTTTTATTCCTCTGCTTATTATTGCAATTTTCAAATCACAAAAAACATAAGAAATTAACACCAAATTTTAATAACTTGTAGGAAATTAATGCAATACTGCGTAAGACATGAATAGAACAGTGACAAACACAAGATTAAAAAAGAACGAACCTTTATTTGCAAACACGGAAACTCAACTGATTTAGTGTTGGCGTTGCCAATCAAAAAGTTTAAACTAAACATTACAAATATTGATACGATATAAAATCGATATATTACAGTACCCCCCCTTCAAAAAATGTATAAACACTATAATACAATAAAATAATTAAAAGCCAAGTCTATCGGGTTTCTTCCTATTTCTCAATGGGTATCTCCTAACAGGAATTTTAGCATCAACATTTTCATTTGGCATATTAGTAACATTATCTTGTACAATGCATTTGGGATTTACATTTTTATCAAAAATAGGAGAACTAGTACTACAATCTGGTACATTATTATTAGAACTTGACAAATTATCAGAAAATGATGAATTATTATTAAACATGGTGTATCCTTAGAAATATTAATCGGTTGACTGTCCTGAATAATGTCGTTTGAAGGTTTTATTTCATCATAATCAGACAGTTCTTTATGCATATCATCTTCAACTATACTTGAATCGGTATCAATAATAGAAGATGGACGGATTTGCTCATTATGCGCTAAAAAAAAATTACCATCAATGTTGACTACCCATGTGTTAAAACCTTTTGGCTTAACTAATGTGCCTTGAGTCCACTTTTGTTTACTTCTATGAGATCGTATCACACAATTTGATTAGGTGAAAAACTATAGTTTCTAGAATGGGAACGGTCGTGATAAAATTTCTGCTCAGCTTGTTTCTTTTCAACATGCGAAGAAGTGCAGGGATGGAGTAAATGTAATGTTGTTCTAATATGACGACCTAGAAAAAGTTCAGTTGGTGACTTTCCAGTCGTACTGTGAGGAGTCGAACGATACATTAACAAAAATCGCTGAATTTTGTTACCAATAGATGAGTTATCATTCCTATCAGCTGACATTTTATCTAGAGCATATTTAAACGTTTGCACAGATCTTTCGGCTAATCCATTAGATTTTGGATGATAAGCAGGAATCAGGGTATGCACAACACCAACATATTTTAGAAACTGCGAAAATTCACGAGAAATAAATTGAGGACCATTGTCCGAAACAATTTCTAAAGGAAAACCATACCTTGAAAACAATTGCTGTAGAGCTGCTATAGTACTTGACGATACCGTAGAAGACATTTTAATTACTTCGATCCATTTGGAGAAACTGTCAACCACGATTAAGTAATTACTTTGACACTTCTGAGCAAAATCAATATGGACACGATGCCATGGTGCTTTCGGCCAGCGCCATGGTTGAAGCGGAGATGCAGGAGGATCTCTAGCTGTTTTCTGACAAGCCAGACATTGAGATGAGATACCTTCTATATCTTTATCCAAATTTGGCCACCAAACATGGCTACGAGCAATAGCTTTCATCTTTGTTGTACCCTGGTGTGTACCATGCAGCAAATCCAATACTCTGCTCCGGTATACATTTGGAATAACAACACGCATGCCCCACAACAAACAGTTCTTGTCACACGAAAGTTCATCTCTCCTATTGAAGAAAGGCTTTAACTCAGGATTATCAGTACTTTCTGGAAATCCACTCTGAACATACTTCAGTATTACACCAAGAACTTTATCTACTCGCGTAGCACGAGCAATGTCATCCGACATCAGAGGCAATTCGTCAACATAAGATACCCGAAAAATATCAGAAGGATACATATCTGTTTCAATATTTTCATCCGGTAATCTAGACAAAGCATCAGCATTCTGGTGTAAAATTCCCTTTTTGTACTTAATTGTATACTTAAATGAAGATAATAATAGAGCCCACCTTTGCAATCGTGCAGCAGACATAGCAGGAATGGATTTATCGGGAGCAAAAATAGTCAACAAAGGTTGGTGATCCGTGACCAGGACAAATGTCCGTCCGAACAGGTACTGATGGAATTTCTTGCAACCGTACACTATAGCTAGAGCTTCTTTTTCTGTTAGTGAATAATTACTTTCAGCTTTAGTCAACGTTCTAGATGCATAAGCAACAGGACGTTCCTCTCCTTCCACTATATGCGATAAAACTGCCCCTAGTCCAACAGGAGAAGCATCACAAGACAGTTGTAAGGGCAACCTTTCGTCATAGTGAGCTAAGACAGTTTTAGAAGTTAACAAAGATTTACATTTTAGAAATGTTTCCTGGCACTGTTTGGACCAGATCCATGGGACATCCTTGTTAAGTAATTCATATAGAGGTGATAACAATGTAGATGAATTTTTAATAAATTTAGCATAATAATTTAAAAGTCCTAAAAAAGATTTGAGCTCTGTGACATTTTGTGGTGTTTTGATATTTTTTATTGCAGACACCTTTTCTTCAGTTGGATGAATTCCAAATTCATCTATTATGTGTCCTAGAAACTCAACCTTAGTTTGCATAAAAACACATTTATCACCATTAAGATGCACATTGTATTTTAAAAATTGTTGTAAAACTTGCTCTAATAAGCGAAAATGTTCTACTTTTGTAGTTGATGAAATTAAAATATCATCCTGAAAGCAAATAACTGAAGGAAAACCTTGCAAAATTTGTTCAATAATAGATTGAAACATTGCGGAAGCGGAAGTAATACCATACTGTAATCTAGTAGGTCTTACTAACCCAAGATGAGTATTAAGTGTCAAAAGTTCCTGAGATGCGTCATCTAATTCAATTTGTTGATATGCATGAGTCAAATCCAACTTAGTAAAAAACTTACCTCCCCGAAGTGTTGCGAATAAATCTTGCTGGGTCGGTAGAGGATATTGATTCACATCCAACATTTTATTGATACTGACTTTGTAGTCGCCACACAACCTGACTGTTCCATTCTTCTTTGGCACAACAACGAGCGGCGTAGCCCATCTTGAATGCTCAACAAACTTCCAAATACCTCTTTGCTCCAGAAGCCTGATTTCATCAGAAACAGCCTTTTTTACTGCATACGGAACCGGTCTAGCCTTGCAAAAAATTGGCTGAAAGTCATCCTTCATTCTAAGCACAGCTTTAAAATGCTTGATCGGTTTATCACTCACTTGAAAAATATCTTTGTATTTTCCCTTAAGAGCTTCAACACAACTTTCACTTTCAAAGGATGCTGAAAATATTTCACTCCAATTTAATTTGAAAATCGATAACCAGTTCTTTCCAAAAAGAGATGCACCATCACCCTTCACAATAACTAACGGTAACATTTCGCACTGGTTATCGCACTTAACTTCCACGAGAATTTCTCCCACTACTGGAATTTCTTTTCCATTGTAATCTTTCAGTCTAGTAGATGATGTCAAAATTTTAGAATTTGGTAAACTGTTCCTTACCCATACTTCTGATGTAATAGAAACGTCAGCGGCTGTATCTAGTTCCATGTCTAAACTTTTGCCATTAATAGTGACGGGAATTATATATTTCTTATTTCCCGAAACTTGATTTACTGATTTCACAGCATAGAGCGAAAGCTCAGATTCACTTTCCACTACTTCAACCTTTTTAGCTGAAGAACCTCTACTTCTACACACTGGTGAAATATGTCCTATTTTGCCACAACTGTGACATTTAGCATTTTTGTACTTGCACTTAGCAAAATCATGTGTAGCACCACAACGATAACACTTCAAGTTTTTCTTGCCATTAGTATTTGCAGCAGAGTTCATACGTGGTTGAGGGTTTTTATTTGCGTTAACGTGTTCAGTCTTACGAACTTTATTCACAGCTGGTGCGAATGTTTTCATATTAGCGGCATCGCTTTCAGCAATTTCAATTGCAACAGCTGTTTCCACTGCATCTGATAGCTTTAAATTTTTTTTCGCGAGAAGTCGCTTTTGTATATTTTCATTGCACAATCCACATACGAATCTGTCCCTTAACGCTTCGTCCAAAAATGCGCCGAAGTCGCAGGTAGAAGCCAATCTTCTTAATTCCACTAAATAACGGGAAACAGATTCACCGGTCAGTTGATTTCTTCTATGGAATCTGAATCGCTCAGCAATGAGGATTGGAGACGGTTTGAAATGCTGTTTCAAGATACTTGTTAATTCGTCGTACTTACAATCTCCTGGAGATTTTGGTAACAGCAAATTTCGAAGAACTTTGTAAGTCTTTATTCCTATTACGGAAATAAAAACAGATACTTTCTTGTCTTCGGCTACGTCGTTTGCAAGAAAAAAATGTTCCAACTGCTCCACGTACAAATTTATGTCGTCATGTTCCGCTTCGAACTCGTGTAAAGTTCCGATGAGGCCTAATTTGCTCATTTTAACTACAGTGCGTTTTAACCAACTTTTAGAGTTCACTTTTACTCACCTCGTCGCCATTTTAATAACTTGTAGGAAATTAATGCAATACTGCGTAAGACATGAATAGAACAGTGACAAACACAAGATTAAAAAAGAACGAACCTTTATTTGCAAACACGGAAACTCAACTGATTTAGTGTTGGCGTTGCCAATCAAAAAGTTTAAACTAAACATTACAAATATTGATACGATATAAAATCGATATATTACACAAATGCACTGTGTAGATTTACTCTCCCGACTCCTAATAACCAAATTTGTTCTTTTATTTTTTTATGACATTTATTACAATGTATAACAAATGCATTGTATGACGTATATTTTGCATTTTGGTAACTTACAATGTATACCAAATACATTGTACTCAACATCCTTGCTGTGTCTTAAATTTCTTTCAATTTAGAACACTTTGTTTAACTTTTGTTATTTTTATGTTCTTCATTTATTCATTTTTTTTTGTGTATGCTATTTGTTTCCAATTACAGTGGCATAACAATTCAAATAAAAACTGAAATATAATTCAAGCAGTTAAAACACATTGAACATTTACAAAGTTAAAACTTCTTGCTGTTAATTCATTAATAGACTTGTCAAAAATATCCTTAGTTTTTAAAATTAGATAAAAATTTATTTTCTTAGTTAATTTCTTCCTCAAATTTTTTAAAACATAAATGATTTCTAAGTGCGTTTTTTTGCCACAGTAAGCTAGATACATTGACTATTTCTTTGAAATCTGAATAAGTAAGTACTTAATTAATATTTAAATACTTTGTAGTAATTGAATACTTTGTGAAGAAAAAAAGAAGGCACCAAACACTACAAGATTTCAATCTCGGGACATTATAGATATTGCATTAATATGAGGAAGAAAGTTTCAAAAAATTGTAATGTTAGTTTCATGTTATAAGTAACATAACTTTAGGTTGAATCTGCTCTATAATTTTAACTTGAATGTTGTCATAGGGATCCTAAATAATGCTGCAGTATTCTGAGTTACAGTGCTCAAGGCAAAAATATAGGGTTTTAAGTGCTTGTTCATCTGAGAAACCTTTAGTTTTGTATTTAAATAAACGAAGTACACTTCATGCAACAGAAAAAATATTGCTAATATGTTGCCTAAATTTAGGCTAGTATTAAAAGTGATATCCAAATCAGTAACATAATCAGAATATATCAGTAATTATAGCATCAGATTTTTTAAAAACTTATTTGTGCTGATTTGTGGTGGAAAATAGGAGCGAAGTTTATTATTTAGTATTTTGGTAAATTAGTTAATGTGTCTGTAGTTTTATTTTTGTTTGTTTTTCAAATGTACTATTAATTAATATTTATGTAATTATTAACTGTTGTGTCCCTTTAAGTTATGAATGTATGCATTTATTATTATTTGTATTACAAAATACTTGATAAGCTTTTCATAGTCTGATTTCAAAATCGCTATAGCATTTTAATAGTTTAGTGCATCAGTTCTTAATTTGTTGTTCTTTTTTTTTATTATATGCATAGAACCGAACATCCAGGGTAGTTGTTCATTTGCAATTTTCATTGTGGCCGGTGAGGTAAGTGGAATTTTCAAAGATTTCTCTCTTTAAATGAAATAAGTTTTTAATGAAATGAACACTTCAGTGAGTGAAATAATCTTAGAAAATTATTAAATTTAAGCTACTAAAAAATAAAATTTATTTTAAAATATGCAAGCAAGTAGAAAAAGAAAATCCTGGTTAATTATTTTTAGACGACAATACATAAATAAAAATAATTGTCTTTAAACTTTTAAATTCTTTAAAAAATCAAATTCTAGTGAATGTTGTCATTATGTTTGAATAAAATATTATGAAAAATTTCATTTTTGCTGAAAGTAATTTTATGCAAAATTTTAGAGGGCGTTCTTTCTTGTATTTCTTTTTTAATTAGAAGAGCTTAAAAGCTCAAATGAGCTTAAAGTTTTTTTTTTTTTTGCCATCAGAATAATTTTCTTTAGAATAACTTTCTCGGCCAATTATTCCAGCTTAGTTTGAAGTACGTAGGAGCATGTATTATCAGAAAAATTATTAGGTATTGTTTTACTGTATTTCAAAATTGTATTTCGCGACTACAATTAGTTTCTGAAAAGAATTAGGAATAGTTTTTAAAAAAATGGCTTTCAATCATTGCAAATTAAGATATGCTTATTTATTTATCATAATCTGTAACTTTATAATCATTTTTTTCATTCTTAAACATTATTCTTCTGAATATTTTTCTGGAATTTTGAAACTACTTTCTTAGAGTTCGTAAAATTGTTTTGTGTCATTTTAGTAGGCTACGAAATCTAATATAATGATAATGATAAATAATCAAAATTCAATAGTCCAATGTTTATTACATTTTGTCAAAGGTCATATGATATTATGAAATTTTTAGTCTTCAAAATTATTACGTAGCAATATTTTGCCCAGATCAATGACATTTAAAATGGCACTTGCAGATACTATCATGAAATCAAACATGCAGTTTAGCAGGAGTGCCCACCTAGGGGGTTCATGGCACAGACTTCGCCATTGAACTTTTTAGGGGGGGGGGGGAGTATTTTTCACTTTTCTTGGGGGGGGGGGGGGGGGCTCTTGCTCTTAGGAAAGTGGGCACCCCTGGGTTTAGTGTACTAAGGGAGCATTTATTAATTATGAAAGGGTTCCGAGGAGGAGGGGGAGTTGGAAAAATCTCTACGTACCCTTACTTGGGAGGAGGGGTGGAGTCCAAGCCCATTCTTACGTAATATTTTCCAAGTCGATATTTACATTTGAAATCACACTGTTAAGTGGTTTGACAGGGATTATTTTTGATTTACATCTGGAAGGCAAAAAAGTATTAGGATGAGCTGTTTTTTATTTGTTTTTACAATGAATAAGTAGTGTTAAATGTAATAAAAGAAACGCATTATGTATGGCATGTTTTATTTTTAATTAGTATCGCATCATATGCAAAAAAATCTTGAAAAAACATTCAGTCTAGATTCTAACTTTTTAGCAAATACTCCTTTACACAAAAAGGTTTAATTTAATAAGAATACGGAATTTAATTTTGATTTCTGTTGTATAAGATTCGTCATTTTGTTATTTTAAAAAACGAAATGGTACCTTATGTAAGAATAGGGGGGAGGGTTTTGAAAATTTTCACGCACCCTCTTACATGGCGGAGGAGGGGGAGGGGGTCAAGAATTGCCAAAATCATCCTTACATAATTAATGAATGGCCCCTAACAGCCAAGTTATGCTATCATTAAGTTTGGCTCAATTAACTCGATTTTTTTTCATTTTATTTCACACGCTCACGGTTCAAATACAATATTGTTTGAAACATTAGCCCATACGTGAAGCATTTTTTTTACTTACATCTTTTTTTCCTTCAATTTTTCAGTGGTGTGCCTAGCTCTGCTGCTCCATTTCTACAATTTACATCTGATGTACTTAGCTATTACAAGCAACAGCGAAATCTCCTGAGACCAGTTGTTGTTCATTGCAGGTAATTTTTTAAAAAAATGCTTAACTACTTATTTCTTGATGGATTATTTATCACTTTTATGCATAGAAATGTTCTAATATTTCAAATATTGATTTTCCTATCTTTCATATCAATAAGTTTGATGCATTTAGATGTACATTTCAGTGCTGGAATCGGTCGCAGTGGCTGCTTTTGTTTAGTTATGTCCTTAGTTTCTGAGATGAACAATGGTCATGGGCCTAGAGATGTTGGTCAAGTGGCTTCTACTATCAGTCAGCAAAGGAAATTTCTTTTACAAGATAAAGATCATTTGAAGTTTTGCTATGATACTGTTTTGTATTATGCCCAAGACTTATTGATGAGAAGTAAGATGTATTGCTATTTTCCTATTTTGTGTTTTAATTTTTAAATGCATATCTCATACTTGTAGATCATACTTAAAAAAAACTTTGCCTCACATCTTTGCTTTATATATGGATGCCTCACTTGCCAAATCGATTAACTCCATAAAAAAAAGTCGAGAAAAGTGATGAAGAAGATAGCGTTTTACATAGAAGTGAATGGGCCCTCATATTACATTTTCTGCCATTGCAGGATCAGAAATGTACTGAACCAAAAATTTAATATACATTCACATTCTAAGCATTGATTAAGCACTATTAAAGCAGAAATGAGGATTTTTTTTTTTTTTTAAAGTGGAGTTAATGGATTTGGCAACTGAGGTTGTCGAATCAAACATTTAAAAATGAATGTTTGATTTAAAAAGAAGTTTAAAAATTTCTACCATGTACTGTTTTAAATTTTGCTTAAAATATTTTGATGTTTTTTCCATTATATATATATATATATATATATATATATATATATATATATATATATATATATATATATATATATATATATATATATATATATATAGTCGAACCTCCATATATCAAACTTCCACATATTGAAATTTTCTATATATTGAAATCCCAGCAAATTTCTATGTTCATTATATAGAAAAACTGTTTTTATATATCGAAAAAAATCTCTATATATCGAAAAAAAATTCGAGACATTGGCAGATTTTTTTTCCACTTTAGACTGTTTGTCTTATGAAAAATGAAGGTTAGAGGAAAAAATTACGTTCATTAAAGGTTGCTACGGAACTCATAAGAAATCTGGGGTTGAATTGTGTGTAGTTAAGTTGTTGTTCTGTTCTGAAGTTCTTAAATTCCCTCAAGTTTATTTCATATCTTAGCTGTTAGCAGTAACACTGTAAAATCAGTTTCAAGTTATCCCTTTTGTTTGTTGATTATCCTTTCTAGTCTTCTTAGCTTCAGTAAAAATCATTTAAGTTAAGTAGATTGATTTTTTACTTTTCTCTCGATCACATTGTTAAAACGAAAATCCCCTAATGTTGCAATCAAGTTGAATTGCTGAAGAATATGAAGATGTATGGTTGGCGTAAAAATGTAATTTCTGTTAATTTTTTAATCATAAACTTTCATTTAATCTGATGCTAGTATAAATTATAAATTGGGTTTCATACACAAAAATGAGCTTTAATTTTAATGTTTTAGGATACTTTTATATTAGAATAAGATCGTTTCCATGTATCGAAATTTCTATATATCGAATTTTTTCTTGCAATTTGCTACTTCGATATATGGAAGTCCGACTGTACAGGGATAGTCAGAACAAGATAGTGAAATTTGACTAATTAATAGATAGAAAACATCTCAAAACCAGAAACGGATGCATGTGAAACATTTCACAAACTTAAACACTAAAACTTTGTGTAAAATTGTTTTTGCATAAGAAAAACCTGTACTCTTTAATATATGTATGACAATAACAACATTCCAACTATCTCAACAATGATCTTTTTTGACAAGAGACCACCGATCGCCGTGTTGTCGTTGTAAAATGTGCATAGGCAGGACAGCAACTTTTAATAATGGCTTTAAAACTTTCTGAAAAACTAAAACTTTGCATTAAATTTTCTTTGTGTAGTAAGTTTCTGACCTGTTTTGTCTTTGTGTGCGCGTAATGCATCAGTATTAAACGTGTTCAAGTGTATTCTAACACCCAGTAAAATTTTGCTGTCTTGTTCAGACTTACCCTGTATATATCCCTTGTTTTAGTATGTAAGTTGTTTCCTTCAGTAATATTTTTCATTATTTTATGAAGTGACATAGCTCAAAAATCATAGCAGTTGAGAGTAATTTGAATGATGATGTTTTTCCTTGTGCATATTTAACAAGATTGCCGTATGTTTTGTTCTTAATGAAATACTGATGTTTCTGCACTTAAATATTTTTTTGGTTTTAATGTCTTTTCAGAAGGAAAAAAAAATAATAAATTGGTTATCAGTTTTTAAAAGTCATGTTTTGCACATAAAGAAATGGTACTCCTGTCTAAATTCAAATGAAAAGTATTTCACTGTTTTCAAATGCTATGTGCACTTTTTAGCGATTTTGATATATTGACTATTAGGATTAGTTTCCTAACCAAATTTTCATATAAAAAGAGTGCTATGTGCATTAGAGTGGGCCGAAATAAGCCGAAATTTTTTTTTTCGAAATCAATTTTTGGATAGCGCGCAAAAGTTGCGTAGTGAGCTAGTTAGCACTCACAAAAAATTTCTTTGATATTAAAAAATATCTAGCCGGCGCTATTTGACACTGAAAAGCCGAAAAAAAAGAGAAAAATGAATTTTTGTCGAAATTTTTTTTAAAAACTAAATTCCAAATATTTTGCTGGAATGCACCGAAAATGTTATATAATGAGCCAGTTAGAGCCCAAAAAATGTTTCATTGGTTTTAATGAGCATTTAACCGCTCCTTTCCGACATCAAAAATTGGAGAAAAATGAAAAAATATTGAATTAAATCATAGACTAATTAAATAGCGCCATTAATCATAGTAATTATTATCACACAATAGTATCATACATTTTCGAGAACTACATATATAGATAATAAAATTTTAAAAAAGAAATCTTCAAATTTGATTTATAATACCTCATGCATAATGAATATTATTTATTGGAATAATATTGTCCCTTGTTATCAAATGATGGAAATTCTTTCCTAGTTTGAAGTTTAGCACGAATGTATGCATCTCGTGCAGTTTCACAACGAATTTTTATTGCAGCTTCGGTTATTAGTTTCACACAACGTTTCACAGCTTGCGTGTGACAGGAAAATTTCTCGAAAGTAAATTCTGTAGAATGTTCTTTGCACATTTCTTTCCATTGTTGGTCTTTTAGATGCATTGTAAGAGGTGGCTCTGTTACAACACAGTTCGCCCAATCAACTAAATCAACATAATCAACGGCTTCAAAATTGAGTTTAGGACGCTCAAAAAATCATACACCATCCGAGCTCTTCGTCTTCTTATTTCTAGAGTTCAGAATGCGCCTAACAGCTAATTCCCGAATGTATTTTCTTGAGTCAAACAACACTGTCAACAGTAGCTGTTCAGGATGAGCGAAATATGCAATATTTGAGAGATCTTTGAAAATTATCTCCATAATGTTGTCTGGAAACTGCCTTACAAGAGAAATCATTTTCCAAAAATTTTGGGCACTATACTGGCAGTTCGGTTTTATTTTCATTTCGAACCACATTGGAGCATAAACTAACATTACATACTTTACAAGCATTGCAAGATTTTCTGGTGGAGTTGGAGTGTCTATATACAAGCGTAGCAAGCGGTTTGCAGTTGTCAGCCATCATGCATAACTGAGTTTGCCTGGGCTACTGTCACTCACGCTAGAAGGCCAACTACCATCTTTTACGGCAAGACAGATTCTATACAAATATTGCTGCTGTTCAGTACTTTAATTTTTTATATCTTCCATGTCTAAAACCAGAAGATTGCAGTCAATTTTAACAAATTTGACCACCGGATTTTTTCGTAATCTCTAAGAAGTTGTCCGATAGCTCCAGAATATGAATGCCCCTTTGTGCAACCGTCCAATTCCAGAATAAGATGCTGCAGTGGCAACTCATTAGTATGCAGCAGACATATGTTCCACTGTAAATTTCTTTTGAGATATGTCTCAAGTAAACGAATTACTCCACCTTTCCATCCTGTATTTACATTTGTTCCGTCGCATCCAATAACCGATAAGTAAAGCAAGCTCATATTATACTTTTTTGCAAAGCCTATAATAATTTGCAAATTTTCTTTTGCACTTTCACCAACTGTTAGTGATAAATGACCGATGTACTTGCTACCTGGTTCTTCTATCAGTACTACATGTGCTTCAGATGCTAATTTTTGATGGCCAGATATCTTTTGAAGAGTGTCACCTTTGCGGCCGTCAAGATACTCTTTATAGCTGCCCCTTTAACTGCTCCTAAATCCCTTTCTCTTAGCTCGCTCCTTTTGTTTATCGACTTCCCTCCTTACTTTGTTTTCATTGACTATATATTTTTGTTGTTTAGGAGAAACTAAGTCGAAATCAGCGAGAACTGCTGTAGCAATTTTAGCCACTGCTCTGTTTGAAGCGCCAGTTAGATCTACTGCTAAAGCTGTATGAGGCATAGAAAGTCTCATTTGACTTGCTGTTGATGGCGCATCATTTCGCTTACGTTTTCCTGAAAGCGGATAATTCAATTTAAAATCGTCATCTGTATTTTCTTTGCTTTCTCCTGATTCAAGCTCTGTTTCAGGTTCATTCAATGTAATATGACTTTCCTTAACCCTCAATTCACTTGTGCTAGGTACTGATGTCTTTCTCATCCAAAGCAACACTTGTTTCAATTTTCTGGTATCTTTTTTCTCTTTTTCGTAGTTTCTGGGTTGTTACTTTATCCACTTTTCCAATAGCCATTTTTCTTACTGTCCTTTTATCAATTAGAAATTGTTTTTCTCCATCAGGGACTTTTGCTTTTTTTCTGCAATTACAAATGTCGCATAAAATTGAATTTTCGCTGTTTTTCCTAAGTAACGTATTGCGTAACATTTCAGTATTTACTTATTTCGAAACTACTCTATTTTTTTTTTTTCATTTTTCCCATGTTTCAGTCTTAAAGGAGCGTAGCTAAATATTCTACGAAATGTATAAAAGGCTTTGAGGATTTCAACTAATTCCCGGACAGATACTTCTAATATTTGCTGAAACTATCTTCAAACTTTTATTTTTGACCCCCCCCCCTTTTTTTGAAAAAACTGCATTTTTGCCCTTTTTTCAGTTTTTCAAGGTCAATATTAAACAAATTTAGCGAAATTTTTTATGGGTAATAACGGGCCCATATAGCAACTTTTCCGCACTATCCAAAAACAGATTTCCAAAAAAAGTTTTTTCGGCCCACCCTAATGTGCATCAATCAGAATATTGTCAACTAAAAACTTCTGTGTGACAGTATGCACTTTGACCAAACTTCCGTATATCAGCTGAAATATTTGTTTGAAAATAGCTGGTGCTGGGAAAAAGCCCATCAGTCGAACATTCAAATACGTGTTTCTCAAAATTGGCTTTTTTTGACTGACGGGGTTTTTTCCCTGTACCCTTCATAAGCCTTGCAAACGTATTTTTGCATACTTAGTAATTTTAAAAATATCTTTGTTTTTATTTTTGATGACACATATTAATTTAAGAAGTTAAAAGCTGTTCGAAATTGCTAAGATAACTTAATAAATTCATGGAAATAATGAAAAAAGTCAATTTTTATACTTTTATTGTAATATTGATGCTAAGAAATAAATCATATTTCTTTATTTTTGATTATTTATTTATTTTTTTATTTAGTTGAAAAATGTCATAGAAATAAATGCAAATAAACAAAATATTGTTTAAGTTACAAAAATGAAAATGTAAGAATATTTTAGTTAATCAGTTTTTTTGTTCCATCATCTAGAGTAGCTTGGACTAAGGAAGGTAAAATGGTTATTTATAATTACAGTCATTTTCACTTAGTTTTCTATATGCTTATGTAGGCTATATTTTTTTTACTAGAAGCCTCTTGTTAAACCATTTCAAATGTAAAGCAAAAACGTTATTTTTTCCTGGAACATTTAGACATGGTTTTTTTTTTACATGAAAATATTTGTTTTAGAAACACAAACCTTGTAGTCAAAAATATTCTTCTGTTATACACAGAAGAATTTGCTTTTACTGCTTCATATTTCTTCTATAGATATCAAATTTTCTCCTTTGGTGTTTCATTTAATTAGCAGCTTTTAAATTTGGAATTTATAAACTTTTTATGTTAAATATATCTTTATCATCTCTTACATGATATAATACGTGGTGATTCAAAAATGATGGGGACAATTTTAACAGATGATAGAGCTTGCGAAAACAAATAATTTCACCCCACAATGTGAATTTTAAAACAAACCTTATGCCTCAAGAGAGTTGCCTGGATAGAGAAAAACTTTACTAAGAATCTATGCTAATGCAATGCTAACATATGTAGCACAGGATTTAAGAAAAATAATCCCTTCAGCCATGCTGAACTTATGCGCTTACCTAATGAGAATGAGGACCTTACACATTAAAATCTTGCATGAGTCCCTCAGAGGGACTCCTCAGTATTTATCCACTTTGACCTTTCTATCCATGTCACCAAAAAAGACTTGATCCCAGCTTATCTTAGACAGTTGATCTTGGAGATCATTAATGAAATCCCCTATAATGCTATTAAAATCTTTACCACTGGCAGTAGACTGGAGGATTGTGCTAGTAGTGGTATTTGAGAAACAAACCAGGAAACAAACTCTCAATCAGCCTCCATAGCCCTCATTTCTTTCTCATCAGTCTTCAAAAGTGAATTAATCATAATTGAACATGGGTTTGAAGCTATTATCAATAACTTCAAGGATCTATGTATCCTTTCAGATAGTTGAGCCTCCCTTCAGCTTCCTTGCAATTGGATCTCAGTAGGAGATAGAACAAGTATTTCTATTCTTCTCAAACTCAAGCTTTTTTCAGAGTCCCACAATATTCATTTACAGTGGATCCTATCACCTTCTTTGCCTGTGAACACTATTCAATGGCACATCTGCAGTGAAATGTTCAAAGTCAGTATTTTTTGCAATACCTTTCACTGGAAATAGGAAATGAACAACAGTAAAAAATATGTTATTCGCTTTTATGATGTAACCAAAGTAAATCAATTATTGCTAGAAATGTGGCAGCAGAATAATAATCTCTCAAGTTCCCACTGTGCACAAATTGAAATGAACATCATGAAATACAATTTTAGAAATACGAGTGAGTTAGACTTGGTTATGTTGGTTTATGGTGGCATTTGAAAACTTGTACACAGTTACAGTATGGGGTCGGGGCAAATTATCAGAATATAAAAGAATACAAATACTTTTCTACGGAAGTTTATACTTTCAACTTTAATATGATAAAATTTGCAAAATCATAACTTCAAAGAGATTTATGTGGAATATATACACAAAGAATTTTTCGTTTTTAAAAGTTTCTTTTAAATAGCTTATTTAAAAAAACACCTAGCTTAAACAGTTACAGTTAAGTATTTTTATAAATTCATGTTTTTAATTGAAAGTATTTCAAAGAAGATATTTCCTTTTGAATGTTTAAAACTTTGTTTTACTTACCAAAGCAATTTTTCCAATGATTATTTTACTGATTATTACTGGGATAGAGTTTTTGGTTATAGTCATGGTTAGAAACGTAAACAAAGTGAATATTGCCATAAAGATCTAAGAAATTATCCATGTCCCAGGGTACAAGTCTGCATCCAGCAGATGTTTTTTATTTGAGTTATAGATGCTGTAATAAAACAGAAAAGTAAAATTAAATAAATAAAATTAAAATAAATGAATATAAAATGTAAATGACTAATTCTTTTTCCTTTTAAGGAGGTATTTTAACCACAAGAGCTACCTTTGAAGACAAGTTGCCAAGCTCAGGAACAACAAGTTCTCACGTTCGCCATCCGTCAGAGGACTTCATTTTAGGCACCGGTGGCTTAGCAAAATTGCAGTCGGGAATTGCAAAAATGGGCATTACTCCTGACCAAACAAACAGTGATAGTACATCAGTAGATAAAGAAACCTTTCCCAAAAGCCCTGTATCTTTAGGAAACGGGAATGTTGCAGGAGATTCTAGTTCTATTGATAAGCTGGATGTAAATGTAGACAAGCCTGCACCAGTTAATGACACTGACTCTAAAATTGAATCCACACCTACTGAAGAATCGAAAAGTAGAGAACTATCCGGTGACAAGAATGTACTACCGTCAATAACTAGTCTTCTAGATCCATCAAATTTCACTCTAGAATCAACAACTTCTCCAGCTAAAAGAAAAATAACTAAAGAAAATTTCATTAGCTCTAAAGGAAGTCTGTCTACTTCAAGTTCTGATAGTGCAGATCCTCTTAGCCAATTAGATCCTTTGTGGTCTTTAAAGAAATAATTTGCATGAGTACTCATGTTGCAAGTGTCTTAATATATTTTGTTTCCAAGCTTACTCTTTGGAGATATATCTTACGAAGTAATTATGAAGAGTTGTATTTTGATACTCTTTATATTTTGCAAAGCCTCAAATGCTTAGTGTAAAATACAGCATCATGCATCTATTTAAAAACTTTAGTTAAATATGAATGTAATTTTTAATTAGGCATTTTAAGTATAACGTGAGAAAATAAGTACTTTTCGCTTAAAATGTTTATGAAGTCATTGCGCTATTTTTTAGAATAATATGCAAATATTTTTTACATTTATGACGAGTTTTATAATTGCGATATAAATTTTTCATTCTTATATCGTTTTTTTAATCTTTTTTTTAATATTTCAGTTATTGTATATTTATATGTTTTTCTCTGAAGAATTCAAAAAGCTTTATGACTGAAACATTTCAAAATAAACTTTGCAATGTTCCATTACTGTTCATTTTTCTTTCTTTCCTTCTTCTTTTTTTGTTTTTATTTCTTTTCCTTTCTTGTTTTTTTTATTTCTTTTCCTTTTTTTTTCCTTCTTCATAAGCCTTAATATTGAGCTATACTTTTTTGTTGGTTAATAAATATTTGTAGTTAATTTATAAAATTTGTAGTTAATTTGTTTCTTAATATTTGTTTTCTTAGTTTGCTATATTGTAAATAAATATCATGTTATTTATGGAGATTTAGTTCTGACAGTTTGTTTCAATGTTTTAGTGTTACTTTCATGACACTCACAATACGCGTTTCTAAGAAATAGGCAGATAAATCCATTTACTTAAAGTTATTGAAAACAAGCTTTGATATAGAAATTGCTGTTTTTGTAAATCTTCCTACTCTTTGAAATATTCTGCCTTTGTGACTTTATTACACATAAACATATTAGATGATATTTTCCTAAAATTCTTGATGCTATTGAATTTTGATTTTCTAAGATTAAAATTTCCATAATAAAATAAGCATTCACCTATACCATTGCTTATTTTGTTTAAAAAAAAACCATCAAAGGAATATGTAATTTTCATAAATTTTGTTTGCGTTTTGCCACCCTTAGTATAACTAAAATGTTTGGGTTCTTTTTGGAATAAAATTTTCATCTATTGATTCAAATAAATAAATAAATAAATAATAATAATAAAATTTCTATAGTGAAATAATCCCCATCCACCAACTTCTAATGAGATTGAGCATTACATTTGCGAAATCTGTAGTTAGATGTAATTTGCTTTCATAATATTTGAAACAAAATTAGTTTTTTTCTCAAGAAAATATGCCATACACTTGACTTTGAAGTAAACATGGAATGTAATGATTGAATGATTGTGTTTTGTGCAATAAAGTTGATAATACAATTAACATAACAACATTTTGTAAAATTTCCTGTAGTTTCATCTGAAATGATTTTTTGGTAAACTGTAGTGTTTGGTCTACTATAGATTTTGATACTAACAAAAATATTTTGAATAAATATTAAGTATTGATATAAATAATTTTCCGTTTTAATATGGTTGTATCAGTGTTCGCGCTCAACTATCCGTAACATGGGTCCCAGGGACCCATTAATGAAATAGATTTGGGTCCTTTGGTGGAAAAAATGAGTCCCTTAAATTTTAAACAGAAAATCTTAGTGCGTAAATTAATAATATAAAAATATTTATACTTGGGGGGGGGGAGGCATGAAATAAAATAAATTGGTTATTTTTGCCCTAATTCTTTTGTGATTTTATCATTGTAAAATTATTTTCAAATAATACACTTGCAAGACTCAGTTATGTGAGAAACTATTTGGTCAGTTACAATGAGATTAACTCAAAATTTACTTTAAAAATGGGTTTTACCATAAAATATAAAACAAGTGCATCTGATTGATCAAGCAAAAAGCACTGCCTTAACTTTTGTTTTCCTGGAAATTTTTCTTAGTGAAAAAAGCAAACAGCCCTCCCCCCTCCCAATTATCATTGGCAATTACATAATAATAATAATAAATCGCAAGTGAATAAACCCAACACAAAAATCGCGATCGCAGAAACGAAACATTTTCTCATATGAGTGTGAAAATTGCTCATTTGCAATCTTAAATCAGTATATTTGACTTTATTTTGACTTGTTCAAAATATCTGTTTTGATTTTTGTTCTATTTTTAAAATCGCGCCATTTTGAAAATGGCGCGATCGATTAATACCCGACTTTTGCAAGTCCAAATAAAAATAACCCATCAGAAAGAGATGAATTATTTGAAAAAGAACAAGGTTAAATTGCTTTTGTATAAAATTCAAGTATTCATAGGCAATTTAACAAGAAAAATGTAAAGTTCCGAACTCTTTGTGTTTAGCGCGATCTGGAAAATATTCGCCATTTTTTTTCTCCCCTGTTTTTATTGGGGATGCAAAATGATGATTTTCAAAAGTAATTCTGGTTACATGAATACCAAATTGCAATATTTTTACTGTACAATTGTCTTGTATTAATCCTGAAGATTGCATTGAAAACCTCTCTCATTTTTAGTCTTCATTTCTGTTTTTAGGAATTTCCTCAAGATAAAAGTTGAGGGAAAGCTTATTCTTAGAATACAGTACAATGGGCTATTTGTGAACTTGCTCCATGAGCTCTGCCCAGGAGGTCACTGTAAGCTCCAGTCTTATCACTAAAATTCCATTGACTGGTCCACAATTGGGGTGTGTTTGAATAGCTGATAAACAGATAGGGTCATTTTAGTCCCTTTCTGTTGATTCTCCTGGTCATTTTGAAGCTTAAAAGCATTTACTAAATAGATCTTTAGCATTTTCTCCCATTTTTTTCTGGTTCTTATCTTTTGGGTTTTCTGGGTCCCTGGGACCCGATTTTTCGCGGAAGTTGCGTCCCTTTCCCGCGAATTTGCGTAAAAAACCCGCTATAGCGCGTAAACGCGAACCCTGGTTGTATAGAGAAATTAAAAAAATTGAAGCTCATTATTTTTGCTGTTAAAAATGTCCAATGTGCAATGTCTAAAAGTTATACTATTTGTATTTTTATTCTTTTTAAATTATTTATTTAACTTTATATCACATGATTTTCTTTAGCAATTGCTGTTCTAAGCTTTTTGTTTTTTAGCTTTTGAAGCAAGCTTGTCACTAAGAATATTTGTATCATTTAATATTCTCTGCATAATTTTCTAATTTGTTACATTTAAGGTATGATAATGAATAAAATCTTTAACAAATTGCTATTGAAAGCATTTCAGAATTTGCAGCGTTAGTAGGAGGACAAAAGTATTATGCTTTGCTATAAATGTAGTGGCAGAAGTTTCAAATGTTAATTGCAATTTGTAAAAATGCTGAAAAAATGCCTTTATGCAAACATCATAAATTATTATTCGTTTATGAGTGTGTGAAATATGTTATGCTATAAAGAAATATTCCTTTTTTGTTTTTCAATTTGATTAACTGTGATAAATAAATGCATCTATAATAAAACAATTATGATGTTTTGTTTTACTAAGAGATCTTGATTATGTTTTTGTGATTTTAATATTTAAATAAATTATTTTAGGGAGTGAGGGACGACTTTCAGTTCCAGGTCCCAATAGTACCTGCATTTGCTATCACCACAAACAGATCTTAAGGTGAAACTTTTGATAAAATTGGCTTATTATTACAACGTCCAGTGCTTTCGCATGTACAATTATATGTTGCCATGAGTAGAGTTCGCTCATTTGAATGTTGGAAATTTTATATTTAATGTTAATATCATGCCTACTTTTACAAAATATATTGTTTGTGCAGAAGTTTTACGTATTAAGGGAGTTTTGCGGCAGCATTTCATTCAGAATGACTTCCATAATTGTGAAATTGGCGAACTTTATCCATTTTCGCACCAATGCCAGGACGAGAAATATTTTTCTTTTGCTTTCGTTAAAAAAAAAAGATCTTTGACACATGGAATTCAAATTATGTTTTTCGCAATCACAAGTGTGCATGTATGTGTGTATATGTAGGTGTGTGTGTATGTGTGTGTAGGCAGTTGTGAATGTATGCCCGTGTGTGTTGGATATGGACGCAACCTGGAGACTGTTTTCGCTAGAGGAGAAGCATCGGGAGGAGCCGGTCGACGCTGATGCTGCAGAGGGAGGCGGGGAAAATAAAATCAGTCAAACGCCAAGGACAGTCAAGTGAGAACAATAAGCAGCGTGATTGCTCAAAAAAGAGTAGAGAAATGTCGATTTGCAAGGAATTGACTACGAATGAAGTCCCTCCTTAAGGTGGGGTTCATTAAATTGTAACCGTTCGTGAGAAGGCGTAGGAAATAAATGGCAAGAGGAACATACAATTGGGAGAATGGGACATCAAGCTTTTTTTGATAAGAACGTTTATGAAAAACAGTGTGAGATGTGGCAAGGGAAGAGGGGTTATGGTGAAGTGTGAAACTTTGCGACAAAGGAGAGAGAGATCAAAAATTTTGTGTATTTGTTAAAAGTGTATTTGTCAGTTTTCCCTTAAACCGTAAACAAATCACAAACACGGTTTAAAAAAAAAAAACACTATTACTGCGACGTCCAGTGTTTTTGAATGGACACTATTGCAATGTAGCAAGTAGGATTCGTTCATTTGACTGTTTGTAACTAACAGCAGAGGTCTGCTAACAGCAGAGGTCAAGGTAACTTACTCAATAACATTAAACTTATTAAAAGAAGCATTTTTCATGCAGAAGTTTTATATATAATCTGAGTTTTGCAGGATCATTTCATTCGGGAAGATTTCGATGATTGTTAAATTGGCGTTCGCTCGTCATCTATTGGCGTCAAATTTTTGGCACCAATTGCAGCTCGAGAAATGTTTTTACTCTGCATACGAAAACAAAGAGTAGGGAAATGTATATTTGCTTACGGTTGCCACAAAATAGGGGCTGTCCACGAATGAAGTCCCGCTTTAAGGTGGGTTCACGAAATAGTAACAGTTTGTGACAAGGGAGAGGAAAGACATGACAAGAGGAGCATACAATTGGGAAAACGTGACAAAAAACCTTTTTTTAATAGGAACGTTTATGAAAAACAGCGTGACATGTGACAAAGGGAAGAGGGGGTATAGTGAAGGGCAAAACATTGTGACAAAGGAGAGGTTCGAGGATTGAAAATGATGAAAAGTGACATCAGTTATGCACCGCCCTTAACAGTAAACAAATCACATAGTCGACCTTTTTTAAAATTTGTACTATTATTACGACGCCCAGTGTTTTTGAATGTACAGGTATATGACGTTTTGTAAGTAGCATTGTTCACACAGAAGTTTTACGTACAAATATAGTTTTGATGCTTCATTTCATGCGGGAAGATTTCGAAAATTGGATAATTGGTGATTTTTATCCAGTAGCGTCAATTTTTTTGTTTCCAATGCCAGCGCGAAAAAGGTTTTTCCTTTGCATACGTAAACAAAGAGTAGGTAAACATTTAATTGCATAGGGTTAGCACAAAGCAACATAATATCCGAAATAAAATAATTCAAGTCAGCAATTTGTCGACCACACCAATTTCTCAATAGGGTTGTTTCCTTCAATCAAAAGTACTACTAGTCCAGTCAATAGGTAGAAAAAAACGGGCTTGCCTTACAAAAAATGGGGTCAAAGATTTTATTTTTTAAATTTGTGTATACTAGTGCCAATATGAAAAAACCAAGTTATCCAACACGAAAGACCTCGGGAGAACTTTTGGGGGCCGAAAACCCCCCAAAATTTGACTTTTTGTGGTATTTTCAAAATATCTCAAAAATGGTTAAAATTACAAAAAAACTTCGAATGCAAATGTTAAAGAGGATTAAATTTCCTTCAACTTTTGTCATTACAACATTTTTGTAGCATGAAAAGCAAGCGAGTTACAGCTTCTTGAAAGTCACACTTTTTCTGAACCCCTTCAGCGAAGTGCGTGAAAGCGCATCGGATAACGGAGGAAAAAAGGAGAAACCCCGGCAGTCTGACCTTGGAAATCATTTGTCTTTCACAGCTGAGGGTAAATGCCTTCGTTCCCTTTAATTTAAACAAAACCCCCCATTCCATTCCCCCCCCTTTTTTTTCTCCAAATGAAATGAATCGACTCAATAGCTACTCATGTTGGTCACTTCAGGGTTTGAGCAAGAGTATGTTTTATCAATTTGTGTGTTCTGAATTACAATTTTTTTCCTAGAAATGATTACGCCTGACCAAGGTGTTTTTTATCATTATTATTTGCGAAATCAGTTTGCATGAATGCGAAATAAAGATTGCGAAGGAGAAGGGAACAGAAAATCTTCAAAGATGCAGCGCAAAACGGCAAAATGAAGAACATCAGCGTTTTTTGAAGTTCTTAAAAGAAGTGACAATTCACACTGCCTGTCACAAATGCTATATCAATGAGCAATTAATCTCTTCCCTTGAAGTAATGGTTGAACTTAACACGTTAATTAAATTCCTTAAGAAAGATTTCTGGCAAATTATAACAAAAAGAATTGTCTTATTCTACTCCTTGAGACATATTTCGAAGAGTGTGGCATTGATGTCAGGCAGACTCAAGATGATGCCGACTCACTCACTTACTGCTCTTTCAAAGGCAAAAGAAATTGAAAAGGTTGTTATAGTGAGCGAGAGGACTGATGACAGCTTTAGGATAGCCTTTCAGCAACTTGTTTTTTTTTAAACCTGGAAGAGGGAATGCTTGTGATTTGTTTTTTTCCCCACTAAATCTTTTAAGTTTGACCCCAGCAATATTCTTTTCATCCATGCGTCTAGTGGGTGTGATACGACTTCGGCAATCTTTGGCCAAGGCAAAATTAAGTTGTACAAAATAGTCAAAAAAAAAAAACTCCTGAAATTAAGGAAGCTATTGAAGTATTTATGGACCCAATCTGTCATCATGATGCCTTCCTTAGCTGCAGCTGGAGAAAACATTTTGAAAATATTATACACAGGTGACGTAAAGTATTTGAACCTATCTTTGGATACTTTGCAATTTAATCTTTTTATAAAACTAGTATACAGGGCTAAGATAAATCTTGCAGGGCTACCTCCAACGTGCGGGGAGGGGGGCATGCTGGACTTTATCACTCATATCGGTTCTACCACCAAATTCAAAGTTGGTTGGGCAGCATAATTGATCCAGAGAAATGGGGTTGGGAACGCAGGACGCAAGGTCTAATGCATGTTGACACGAAAAGAGATTCAGTTACTCAGAATCTTTTGAAGATTGTACCTTGTACCTGCAAGAAAAATTGTACTGGAGCCTGTTCTTGTCACAAGGCAGGTTTAAAATGCTCCAGCACGTGCAAACACTGCAGTGGCACAAATTGTGAAAATGTTGCAGAAATTTCATCTTTGGATGAGACTGCTGAAGAAGATAATTTGTTCCAGGAGCTTTTGGAATAACCGCAACAAGGAGATAAACAATTAAAGGACCACAGCTTCTTTCTACCCCCTTACAGATTCTGAACTGGGAGAACCTGGACCTTCAAAACGGCTTCGAAGAAGATAAACAGCGTATTTTGGTGTTATTTCTCTATTTGCTTTAAGGTCGAATGAATCTCTCTGTAATTTAGATGTATGTATTAATCTTCTACAGTTGGATTTTCATTTTGTAAGGTAATTCTTTTGGGTTTTTCATGCCTCAAAAAGTCAGTTTCTGCAGAATTTTTTCAAAGTGTTCATTACGTATTACTATTGTACCTTTATTTATTTATTTTTATGTCTATTGTTTGCTTATTATCACCCTAATATTTATTCATTCACATTTATATTCGGATATTGCATTTTCGCTTGTTATAGAATAGATGGTACGAATTATGTGCTTTAAATGAATGAGAATATTTTGTAATTCAATTACAAACTGCAATATAAATCATATGTTATTGGAGTCTGACTGAAGACTACCTCTGTCAGACTATAGAAATATTAGTTCGTGAGCGGTGGGGGAGGGTTTATTATTATTATTGTATCAGAGCATAGGCTGCATGACTGTGTTGATTGTTTGCTTATTAGCTGCCTAATATTCATTCCTTCACATTAATATTTAAAAATCGCATCTTTGTTTGCAATAATTAGACTAGAATGTACGAATTATATCCCTCAAATGAATGTATATATTGTGTAATCCAGTTACAAACAACAATATATCATCTATTATTGGAGTCTGATGAAGACTACCTCTGTCAGATCAGAAAAGTTAGTTCGTGAGCAGTGGGGAAGGTTTTTTTAAAAATTATTATTGCATCGTCGTATGTGCTTTAAATGAATGCGTATACATGTATTTCAGTTTCATAATACATCGTTTGTTTTTGGAGTCTAGTGGGAACTAATCTGTCAGCCAGAATTGCCACTGTGTCCAGCGGGGGAGGGGGGGGGGAGGTGAGCAAGAAACTCAAACTACTCTAACTGTCGATAAACTCTCTGAAACTAAAGTTTCCATTGAAGTTCTAATAATTAAGACGCCTTGCTTTCAATGTGAAAGCAATGTGTGTTTTTTTGTTCGGAGTGGAGGAAAACTGCCTATTTTCAAAGAGCTATAGCAAGCTTGTTATTTGTGCTACAAAAAAGTTGTAAATACAAAAGTTGTAGGAAATTTTATGTTCTTTAAACTTTACATTTAAAACTTTTTTCTAAGTTGAACCATTTCGGAGATATTTTGGAAAAAACAAAAAAAGTCATAAATTTTTGTGGTTTTTCGGCCCCCAAAAGTTCTCCCGGAGTCTTTCGTGTTGGATAACTTGGTTTTTCCATGTCGGCACCAATATGTACAAATTAAAAAAATAAAATCTTTGACCCCATTTTTTGCAAGGTAAAATGTATCTATTGACTGGACTATACTTTAAGTCAATGAAAAAGATGGAATAAGAAAAAACTAGTATGTTGTGGCCATCACGAAACTTTCTTCTATATTTTTCTTTTTTTTTTCTGATCCCTCCCCATGCTTGACGAGGAAGCAATATTCCCAACAAAAACAAAATGACACATGCAAAAACTTGACGACTATCCCAATGTCTGAAATATTGCGAAAGCAAAGCAAAGAGCGAAAATTGAAAGTTATTTTAAAAGCCTTGCTTGAATGAATTACAAATATTTTATTTGTTAACAAACATAAGATGGCAACAGTTAAAAATTTTAAATCATTGCGATAATATTTCCTATCATTTCCATACAATTAAAATCACGAGAAATACGCAGACGACAATCTATTACGATTTATCTTTCTTATTGTTGCATTAATAAAAATTTTTATTCGAAAAAAAAAAAAAATCAACACCTCTTGGAGCGATCGGCGTCAAAATAGAACCAAAGCCTGTTTACATATGGATTCACATATATTCCAAATTTCAACCAGAACGTAGCATTACTTCTTGAGATAGGGCACTCAAAATGGAAAAAAAAGAACGGGTGATTGCGCTACCCCCTTTTTAGCTGTTGACACAAAAATAAAATCAGTTCTTATATCCACTAAGGGCTACTTGCGGATAAATTTTTCTTTCATTCCGTTCATTATTTCTTGAGATACAGCAGTCACAATTGACGACAAAAAACGTTCTATAGCTCAACCCCCGTTTGAGTTATTGACACCAAAATTGAATCAGCACCTGTTCCTGTTAATACCAACATATGGATCAAATTTTGTTTGATTCCGCCAGTTACTTCCTGAGGAATAGCAAGCACGCGTAACTCGAAAAACGTCCCATTGCTCCACCCCCCTTGGAGGAATTCGCGCCAAAAACTAATGGGCACACGTTCACATAGGGGCACATATGTGTACCAAATTTCGTTCGATTTCATGCGGTAGTTTTTGTTGTAGAGCGGCCACAAAAAACTGGTCACACACAGACGTGACACACATACACACACACATACACACACACATACAGACAGACAGACATTTTCCAAAAATGATCGAAATGGACTCAGCACACCTCAAAACGTTCGAATCCGTCAAAATTCGAAATTCGAAAATTTGCACGAATCCAATACTTTCTTCTATATATTAGATATAGAAGAAAGTAAAAATGTTGAGCCATAAAAAACTTTTATTTTCTCAACAGTTGTTTTTTTAAAAACTCTTTTGAATGTCCGATTTTGGAAATAAGGCGGGGTCTTTATGACGTTATAAGTGATGTACTCTTCGGCGCACCACTCCATTGCCGCGCTAAATGTTTATGGTTTGTTCTCAACCGCGTTTCGGGTTATGATAATTTGCGCTGTGCGCTAATGGCATCAATGAGTGGCATTTTATCGCTTTTGATGCCAAAAAATTAATTTCAATCTGCACACCAATTAAAATAATTGTTAAAAAATATTAATTTTTTTCAAATTATTTAAAAAATGCTACACCCTTTGTTTTTCAGCATCTTCTTTCAGTAAAAAATACTTTGAAAATTTCGGAAACGACCCCATTACCGAAATATCCCCTTTCATGTATTTATTTTGAGATTAATAGATAAAAAGCAAAATTGGAATAAATTATTACTGTGGTATTGTGTGTCCGTATAAAAATTGTATGTTTTCAGATATGCAGTAAACATGAGTAAGAGTAGAAATAAAAATGTTAAAAATAGTTAAATTCATACAAGTTTTCTCAAATATTCATTTATTAATATGGTCGAATTTCGACCACTGGGCGAACACTAGTACAAATAAATAAATAAATGAAACAAAATATATTTTTTAAAAAAGTCCTTCGTTCTCTTCCACATTGAGCACAAAAATACCTTATGACGCAATACTTGGTGTAAAAACATCTTTCAATGATTATTTAATTTCAATCAGCTACGCTTAGTAATTGTGTGTGAAGATATTGTTATCAAAATACATACTCTGAATAATAATCGGACAAAGCATTGTTCTTCTGTGGTTACCGACACGTTCACACAAATAAATTATCACGATTTTTTACCTCAATGTCTTTTATTCTGCTGACACTTAGATTTCTAACTGGTTCGAAATCAATGGCGGTTGGTAGGAACTTTCATTTTGGTGCGACTCCAGAATCGGAGTTCGTTCGCCTTGATTGCTCCAGGAGGTGCAAGTTATGTATTTAGCGGGTGTGGTCGGAAGGTTAATCCGCAAGCAGGGCCGATCTTACGGTGTCGGCCGCCCGTGTGCAAAGACCTGATGTGCCGCCCCTGAAGAGCAATTTGCATGTTTTGACTATAACGCCCATATAAATCTATATAAATCTTTCTTCAAATTTCTGTATCAATTTCTAATTTAAAAAAAACAGAAGAAGGATGAATTTATGTAAAAAGTTAGAAAAAACTCTTTAGGTACAATTTATATCTTTGAGGAATGTAATAGGTACAAAAAATGTACTAGTCGTAAAAACGCATTTTATAATCTGTCTTTGGTGACATCAGAGGAAAAACGGCGGGGGGGGGGGGGGGGAATCGCCCCCAGAAAATATTTTAAATTGGCGCATGAAAATTAGCTGTAATTAATCTTTGGTTGTGTTTGGTTGCAAGGACAAAAGAGTCTGGAACATTCAAAGTGCATGGAGAAATTTTCAATATTGACGTCAAAAATTGCAATTTTAGGAAATTTTTCGAGACTTGAGGGGAAAGTAATGTTGGAGTTCTTTCCTAAAATTCTTTAAAAATTGATGTTAAATTGCAGTTATTTTTTGTGGCCTTAGTTTAGAAAGGATCGGCGCTCTCCCAAGAAATTTTCTGAATCGGAAGTTTTAAACAAGCAATTTTGGGTTATTTTGGTTGACGTTGCTAGAGGGAGGGAGATTCGGTCGTCTTCTATCCACTGTAAAAAAATTCCGAAACGTTACTGAGTATTTCCGCATAACGTTTCGGGATTTCAATGGTTTTTATCCACTTCCTGGAAAAATCAAGTATCATTGTCAAAATGTTCCCTGAATTGCTGAATGAATGAATGCAGACTTCTCACTGTTGAGAAAAATATTTTTAGCTCCCCGTTTAAAGGTTAACTGAGCGTATTTATAAAATGTTTTGGCTTCAGCTCGACTGTGGTCTGTCCAGTCTGATAAAGCGTCCAAACGGCGCAAATCATTCTATGGGCTAAGTAGCTTTGCAAGAATTGCAGACGAGTGAAGTTCTTGATACTTACTTGCAATTCTGTCTCAGCTTTGGCCATGTTTGCAATACTGCTCTTGGAGCTTTCCTGGAAACAGAAGAAGGTGCCAAGCTATTGCCTTTTATCTCCTAAGTTTACTCTGAAGTCTGACTGGCTTTAAACGAGAAAATTTCTGGATTTTTTCAGGATAATTTCTGGAAGGTTTCTGAATTTTAGCGGAAAACGTTCCCTTTTTTTTTGCAAGAGATGTTACTGGCAGAAATTGGGCACATCAGCTGCCCATTATATTCCTAGAACGTTTTTGAATCGTTTTTACAGTGTCGAAAGTTTTGAAAATTGAAGTTTAAAACTCAAATTTAGGCCATCTTTGGTGAAGGTAGGGGGTCTCTGGCATCTTTCCTCTGGTAATTTATCGGCACTATTGTTTCAAAAATTCATTTTTCGCTACATTTGGACACGATAGGGGAAACGGGAAAATTCTGAACTGAGAGAAATATTTTCCGGAATTAAAATCAATTTTAGGGTATTCTTGTGAAGGAAGGGTTTTAGGATTCTAAAAAGCGCAATTTTGTACTATCTTTGGTGACGTTAAGGAAACCGAGAAGCTTCAGCGGAACTTTCTGAATATTTTTCGATATTAATATCTGAAAAATACAACTGAAGATTTGTCTCCGATTGATAAGGGATGCCTGATGCCCTAGCGCCGTGAAAATTTACGTAAGCCATCTGGAATTTTTTAGAAATGGAAGTCCCAAAATCGTATTTTAGGCATTGTTTGATAACGATGGGACAAGGAGCGGTTGGGGATTCAGTGTGCCCTCAAGAACTGTTTTTTGAAACTGAAGTCAATTTCAAGCTAGTTTAGGCAGGAAGGGTTTGGTGGCTTCACGGAACCATATAAAAACGAAAGTTTGAGCCATAGTTATTACGTTGGAAAAAAGGGGGATCCGCGGTATTTCCCCCAAAGTTCTTCGAAACTGATGATTGAAAAACACAACTTTAGTTTGTTTTGAATACGTTAAGTCAGAGGGGGTAGGATTAGGGGCCTCTCTAGAGACACTAATTATGTAATAATATATGTAATAATTATGTAATAATAACACTATTAATATATGTTTGACTCTCAGGGGAGTTGCAATTTTCCATTGTCTCTCCTGTCTCCACGCATCCATGACTGCTGAACACAAAATTTGTTGTTTGAAATAATTGGGACAGTTTCTTATCAGCAGAGTTTTTTTTTTTTACATAAAATATGTGTTCATTGTTAAGGGTCAATAAAAGCTTGGGAGGCTGGGGATGAGCATTAGTGACCTTTAGAAGGCACCCTTTCATGCTTCGGGGGGGGGGGGGGAATTTCCGTCATTACCCCTCCCCTGTATCTATGCCTGACTACCAGTTCTGTCACAAATTTTGCAACCAAATGAAGCATGTGAGTAAAGAGTTGATATTAATGGATAATGGAGCAACACAATGTGCTCTAACCTTCCTTTTTCTTAATATGCTATGCTGTTGGAAAATTGGCACCTACTTTGATAATTGAACATTTAAAATTCTGCATATTTATTCGACTTATTATGTCATCTTCTGAGAAATTCTTGAGTAATTTTGCTTGATCAAAAGAATTATATGATGCGGCCTGCGGCCGCCCCTTGCTTTGGCCGCCCTTGTGCGGTGCACACTCTGCACACCTGCTAGGATCGGCCCTGTCCGCAAGACCCCTTGATTTCATGCGATATCGTCAATTCTGTATGTATTTGTGACTGTTAAATACCGAAACCTGGTAGATGTCCACCTTTACTGGTGAATGTTAGGATTCACCAGCAAAGATAGTGGCAAAAGACAGAATGTTCCCGCAGTGCCGAATCTACGAATTTTCCCAGCTGGGGCAAATCTTGAAACTGCCGCCTTACTCATCTTCTTTCAAGTTTTTCTATTGCTTGTCAGCGAAAAACACACAGAAATAGGGTGAATTCGACCCCCCCCCCTCAGAATTTGCCGCACGGGGCAAAGGCCCCGGTTTGCTGCCCACTAGATCCTAGTGATGTTCCGGATATCCGTATCCGCGGATATCCGAGGGAAAATAAAGATCTGTATCCGTATCCGTTTTTTTTTTTTGACGGATCTTAAACGGATCATTTCTATTCTAAAAATTTTTAAATACATGAATAAAAGACTCTTAAATACCGTTTAAATTCGGTTTTATTCCCTATTTGAATTATAAGGTATCATTTCAGAAGCCAATTTGTACCCCCTCCCCCGCCCTGTTGCAAAAAGGAATGGGAAATAAGTTTTAAAAGTGTATCAGTGTGTCGTTTTGTGGCATCGTAGCTCCCAAACAGATGAACTGATTTTGATAGTTCATTTTTCGTTCAAAAGGTAACATGATCGAAAGTGTTCTTAGCTTGGCCTCGTTTTTGTAGAACTTTAATTACCGGAAATATTAATTAAAAACCGACTTAACGTTTTTCACAATTATGGTAGTAAAAATGTACCTTACGTTAAAAATGTTGGCCCTGATTAAAAGAACGAAGTTTCTGCTTTTGGCATTTACTTGAAACTCCCAACTTATATACAGTAGGAGATATAATTTTGTTAAGTAAATTTTAAATGCAATTTTAAGTCTTTATACGCGTGATTGGTAGCAATTTCATAGTCGGAAGATAAGGAGAAAAAGCTCAATGATTTAAAATTTTTACTTGCTGTCAGTTCATATTTGTTAACAAATGTGTGTTCTGACCCGCGAAATTCATCTTAATATGATGTCGGCTCTCTGGGACATGTTTTTTTTTTTAATTTAATATTAGTTACTGTTATTGATTTGGGGTTTCTGTTATTCTTCATTTTTGTTTTTCTCTGCATCCTTCAAAAAAAAAAAAAAAAGTGGGACTAAATTCTGTTTGTAAAGGTGTTCCTGGCTCTGTATTTTGTCGGTCGGAGTAAGTTCGGTGGAATGGGTCCGCGTTGCATTTATGCTGAAATAAAATGCAAAAAATTATTTCTAGCCTGTCCAGTAGCAGCTTTACACCCTTGCTCCTGTATTCTACATCTACCGAGCAAGCTAGAAATAATTTTTCACATTCCATCTAAGCATTAATGCAGCGCTGGCCCATTCCTTCCAACTCTCCCTCAATTTTAGCGGAGATTTCTTTAAAGAGTAAATCATAGTCTTGATTATATTTTAGCCGCAGTTGACATTTTTTGAAGCAACTGCCATTTTCTGACGGGAATACCTTCCGTAACAAATTTTACACTTGGATAGTTGAATTGGGTAAAACAAATTTTGAGATCCGTATCCGTATCCGCGGATATTAACACTAATGATCCTTATCCGTATCCACGGATCTACTTTTTAACGATTCGGCACATCACTACTAGATCCGGCACTGTGTTTCCGGTGAGTACAGGTGTTGACATTCTCCAGTTTTGATCTTTCACAGTAAATTCTGCCTGTGCAATTCGGCAGAGCCAGTATATTTCAGCAACTCAGTCGTCTATTGCTGTGAAAATCAAACGTAATTTTTTTTCAGAATGTTGGTTTTTAAGGTCTGGAAATCTGCCAACAAGATTTTTCCTTTTGTCAGCTTAAAATAAGAATTGTAAAAACTATGTAATGTACTACAAACAATGCTATCTGGAGTGCATGTTACAGGAATACAGTGAAATCCTAATAAACGAGTACCAATGTGCCGAGATTTCCGTTTCAAAGAAGTGCATTTTGAGTCCAGATTTAATTGCCTAACCATTATTTGAACTTATTCACAAACAACGAAATTTCCGTTACAACGAACAAAATTTGCGGCCCCTTGAAGTTTGTTATAGCGGTATTTCGCTGTATATTCATAGAGGAGAGAAGAGTATCATGGAACACACTTGAACTTATCATTTCAGATAATTTTTCTCTCTCAATCATTGGAATGTTTCCTTTTCATCAATCGAGTTTTCCCCTTTACCAATCGTACCTCACCCCCTCCTCCCATTCTTAAAATTTAACAGTTTTTTTTTTCTTGCTTTTGTTTTTTCTTTGTAAGAACTTTTCCTCGGGGATTTGAATTTTCTTTCTGTCATTTCAGTTTTCATTCTTCGCTACTAGCCTCTCCAGAAATTCGATAGTCCCTAAATTCTTAAGATTTCACCTTACCAGGGAACGAATAATGTGATGATGAAAAAAATTCACATAGCGCATCGTTTACACAGACCGACCATGTCAGCCTAGTCGGAAACTAGGGACCCGGGCCTTGGGGGGGGGGGGGGGGGGCTGGGACACTGGCGCAAAAAAAAAAAAAAAAAAAAAGAGAGAGAAAAGAAGGAAAGGAAAAAAAAGAAAGAAAAAGGGGTTTAAAAAAACTCCGACTAAGAGAAAACGTAAAGATTAAGTAAAATTTGCTCTTTTGATATTTATTGTTGGGGCACTTAAAATATAGTTAATTGTTTTCTAATAAACAGTTTTGATTTTTTCCTTTTTCCCCCACTTTTTTTTTCTTTTTACCCCCTCCCTTTTTTTGATCCTTTTTCTCTTTTCTTTTCCTTTTTTTTTCTTTTTTTTAGGGGGAGCAGGAGGGGTCCGGCAACATAACTGACAGGGAGCCCGCCTTGTCTCTCTGCGGCCCTGCCGTTTGCATTACAATCAAAAGTGCATATTAAGACATTTTTCTTTTTTTTCGCAAAAATTATTTGCCGTCGTGTCCCCGTTATCCTCTTATATGTATTAGCAAGTTCACTGATCGAGTAACGCAGACGTCACCAACAATGAAACTCGCATCATAGCATGCGTGACGGAATTATTGCATTGTTTAAGTGTCAAAGGTTCAGTAAGTTATTTAATATGTTTTGGAAATGTTTGACATGCAGGGAAATGCTTTATTTTGGAAAGGCTGAACTGGAACCGGTAACTGAACTGTTTTACTGGTAAAACTGCAATTTAAGGAGAATGAAGAAACAAAAAAGTGGTCAACAATGAACGCTATCTACTGGAGTTTAGGGTTAATTTACTGGAGTTAGGGTTAAAATTTCAGCTATCAAAATATCACCAAACAGGCAATTGCTTTGTTCAAATGTAGAAAGAATTTTCACCCGTCATATCATGACGAGTGATTTTCTAGTCGAGATAATAACGACTTAAAGTCTACCAAAATTTTAAGAAAAGCGCCAAATTTAAAGACTTGCAGATAAGTAGAAGGTACAACGGGACTTCACCATCTGCATGTGTCAGGACGTCCATCTGCAAACCGTGTGAAACAGGTTTTCCATTAACATCGAAACATTTGCCGACTTTTCTTAAAATTGGGACACGAGGACAAATAATTTATGCATCCATGTCTTCTATGCTCTTTCAATAGCTACTTATTTCAATTTTTTTCATTGTTACACTATTATATGATTTTCTGGTAGGTAGCATACACATTTCCTCGTTATAAATGTTCCTCTGTCATTGGGAGTTTTGGCGTCACTTTCAGAATTGCGCCAAATTTGTATTTTTGTTGTAACACAAGTTGGGGCTAGCTTTCAGTTCGAAATCCAGTGTGATCATTCATTTTAGCTGCAAATACTGACACTTAATGCAATAAATCACTTTGTTTCTTCAAAAAACTGAAACTGTTCCCCAAGATCTCATCTTTTTATTTATGACACTAAAAGCAACTGATAAATCTAACAAGAATTTTTATAGAAGTACGTGACGTGAGTGACATTCCGACCTCAAATCTTCGAGAACAACACAACGAAAATAATGCGAAAAGTTTCGAACTCCAGCAGTGAGTCAGTTGTTAATCCTCTTACAGTATCATGCTTGCCTACGTTTCGCATCTATCTTACTTTGTCTTTTCGGGGATCTAGAAGAGGAGAAAAGGTATTTTAGAACGGGGGGGGGGGGAGGAAAAAAAACACGCAAAGAAGCTTACATTTCAAGATATGTAAAAACTTGAGCTGCATTTAGAAACGTTGCAAGGTGCTCTTGATCATAGAAGTTTCAACCTAAAATGAGATCATTAGACGATAATTTTCGATTGTTTTCTTTCTATTTTCGGCCTTAGCACTAAATCGTGTACAGAGTTAAATAGAACGATTTCATGAATGCGTCCATATGAGAATCAATATAACCATTAGAGTAGAACCTTGTTTATTTGAATCAAATTTATGGCCCTTTTAGACATCTTATGCTCACATTAATAATTATAAATTAAGCAAGAACATAATTTAAAGTACGCTGAATATTCGCTTTTAACTTTGATTAAATGTACAGCTCCTATACAAATTGTACAGTAAACAGTGGCGTACCTAGCATGGGTGACACCCGGGGTGGTAATTTGTGGTGATACCCCCCCCCCCCTAAAAACGCAAAAGAAAAAAAATGTAAACATGAAAACATTAAATTTATACTATTTTCAGAAACAACTACATTTGTGTTTTTCGAAATTTCAAATGGGGTTATGTACAAAAATAAAATAAAAGTGGGGTGCCTGGGGGTTTACCCGATTCTTAAAAATGCATTTTAGCTTCATATGTTTCAAAAACTTGCAATTCCATTTTGGGTGTCACCCCCCAGACGGGTGACACCTGGAGTGGAACGCCCCCCCCCCCCCCCCCGTATCTACGCCACTGCAATACATTAGTTCTAGGGGAGACTGCGTTTTGAAGAGTCCGATATTTTCCCCTTCTCTTGATTTGCCACTGAATATACTTTCTATCATCAAAGATAGAGCAGCTAGGATAACTAGTTTGCATTGCAGCTTGCAACTTCATTTTTTTGGGGGGGGGGAGGGGAGGGCATAAGAAGACATGAAATAATACTTTCACTCGAGCCTCATTAATATCATTGATATGACGTCATTTGTTTTGACCTTGTTAATGAATGTCCGATTGTTACAATGTAAGGTCGAAGATAAAGTGATTTAAATTCATCTTATCATTTCGAGATCAATAGCAGAATACTAAATGAACCAACCCGTTTTTTTTTTTCTCTCCTAAGCGGCTAAAATAAGAAAATGTGAGGCAATTTATGAGCAAGATTGCTATTTGTCTGCGATGAGAAAGTTTACGTTTTTCAAGGTCTGAAAATAATGGGGTCGTGTCCAAAATTTTAAAAGTATTTTTTTCTGAAAAAACATGCGTAAAAACATAGGATTTAACCATTTTTTTATATATTTTGTTAAAGTTTCATATTAAAAAAAAAAATTACTTAAATCGTTGCGCTTTCATTGTTTACATTTCTTGCCGATGACATCACAAATGATGAAATGCCATTCTGTGTTGCCATTCACAGAGCAAAATATTTAATTCGCATCTTTACTCACGTGTATTGGCAACGATATGGTTGATAGCAAGTGTAGAGCGCTTTAATTCACTTCTTGATTACCATAACGTGGAAACGCGGTACAAAATGCGCCAAAGAGCATCATTTGAAACGTCATCAAAATCACGCCTTGTTTGCAAAATCGGACATTTTTAAAAAATTAAATAAAAAATAACTGTTGGGAAAATGAAAGAATTTTCTGGGTCCATGTTATTTCTTTTGCTTATTCTAAAAAAATTCAGTGACTAGAAGTACTACTTTTGACTGAAGGAAACTACCCTATTGCGTTTATATAGTAAATAATTTAAAAATCTCTTTTTTTTTTTGCAGAGTTTAGATTTAAAGCAAAGAGTTTGCGCTGAAATAGAGGGTTGGGACAAACCTAAATTGACAGCATTGTGAAGGCTACACAGATCCTAATCACAGGGGTGCCCATCCCCCCAAATTCAATGGCGCAAATTCCCCCTCCCCCCCCAAAAAAAAGGTCCCAGCCCTCTCTCTTTTTTATGTTTTAGTTTATTTTTTTAAATTTGATTTATTTTTTAAACATTTTTTATAAATTATTTTTTTAAATTTCTTTTTTCTTTTTTCTTTTATTTATATTATTTTAAAAGAAATGTTGTGTGCTACGCCAAAAACATATACACATTGCACACACAAACTAAATAAATGAATGAATTAAAATATAAACAGAATAAAATTAAAATAAATAAAATAAACAATTTAAATAAAAAATAAATCAATACATAAATTTAAATTTTTTCCATTAATAAATTTAAATATATAAATAAATACCTTTTAAAGTCCCCCCCCCCCCCGAAAATTTTGATGGTGCACCTTGCGCCATAATCCCCCACTGTGGGCACCCCTGACTACACAGATCCTAATCACAGCATGTTAGCCTCATTTATAGACTGCTGCACCAACTATTGTTGTGTTTATTTAAATTACTCAACAATTGTTGCATTGCAAAGTTGGTTGATTCTTAACATTTCGTATCTTGTAAAACAGTACATAATTACTTTTCCCCCTTAAGATTCCCTATGTTTGTGAATCTAGTTAAATGTATTGAAAATTGCCTCAATTTCTTCTTCTTTATGAACAGACATAACTTTCCAGTCGACTTAATATTTTCTGAGCGAGTGAAAGAAATTCCTTTACTTTTATACTGACATTTTCAGCTTAGTTTTACGAACTAAAATTGAATATGAATTTTTTCAAATGGTTCCTTTTATCCTTTTCACTGTCCATTCCGTTGCAAAAACAAAATTTCGAAGTATTTTGACTTCTGGGGAGAAAAAAGTTCTGAGCCAGAAATGAAGTGGGGCACTAGAGATCTTCTGAATATGGGTAGCAAATTGTAATGTCTAAAACAGCGGTTCCCAACCTTTTTCTCTTTGCGAACCCCTTGGAACAGGCAAAAAAGTTCGCGAACCCCCTGATGTTGAAATTAGTAACATGTAAGAAACAATAAAAAACAGCATGTTTGCTTTCCATTTTTTGCAACATTTGATTGCAATAAACAAAAATATAATTGTAAAATATCATTAAGTGCAAACATTAATAAAAAGTTAAAACTACATCTACAAGAAAAATTATAAACAAGAAGTTTTATAAACCAACTATTTTTTTTTAGCATACTTAAAATTGGGGAAAAAATCCTTAATGCGATATTTGTGGCTGTTTGACGGAACAAAGAAACTGAAAGTTTGGTTCAATGTCTGACAGTTTGAGTCTTAAATCAGGCTCTGCATTCAATCTGCTTCGGTATTTATCTTTGAGATAAGTATAGGAGGAAAATCCTTTCTCGCACAGATATGTTGCACAAAATGGTAATAAAATTCGAATTGCTTTTTTGGACAAAACGGTATAGTCATTTCTTACACTGAGCCAGAAGTCAATTAACGAGAGCTCTTTAAAGGTAGTTTTCAATGAATTATCACAGGATAACTCGATGAGCATTTCCTTTTCAGGTAATGTCAGGGTGTTCTCTAAGCATGGATTTCCTTCAAAAGGATTGCGTATCCAGTTGTTTGAGAGAGGGACGTTACGCCTATTAGGAAAATACTCGTCAAAAGTTAGTTCAAGATGTTGCAGATGTTCACATACATTTCTTTTAACGCTTTCATCAAGTTTCATTGAGTTTTCTAATAAAAAACTACTAAGAGAAGTGAAACAAGTAAACTCACCCATTTCCAGGCATTGGATCCAGAAATTCAATTTTTTTTACCATAGCTTCAATTTTATCATATACAACGAAAATATTAACAACTGCACCTTGCAAGGATAGATTTAATTCATTTAATTTTGAAAAGATGTCAGCTAAATATGCAAGCCTTTGCATCCAAAGAGGATCGAATATGCAAGTGGACAAGTGAAATGGATGATCAACGAAAAATGCTTGGACTTCTGACTTCAATTCAAATAAGCGTGTCAAAATTTTGCCACGGGAAAGCCATCTAACTTATGTGTGAAGAAGTAAAGTAACATGAAGGCTTCTCAATTCCTCACAAAGCGCGTGAAATAGACGGCAGTTTGTGGCACGTGATTCTATGAAATTTACAATTTTTACCGCATCATTCAAAGTAGCGGGTAATTCTGCGGGAATACGCTTACATGCTAATGCTTGTCTATGAATGCAGCAATGAGTCCATTCAATTTTCTCGTTGATCTTCTTTACTCGCACCACAAAGCCAACAAATTTTCCTGTCATTGATTTTGCACCATCCGTGCACACACCCACACACAAAGACCAATCTATTCCATTTTCTTCAAAGTAACTGTTGACCAGTTCGAAAATTGCTTCTCCAGTTGTGTTGGTTTTCAAAGGTTTTGCAAATAGTACATCTTCTTTAATTGTATCGTTAAAAATATACCAAACATAGACAAGTAATATTGCAGCGTTTGCTACATCAGTCGACTCATCGAGCTGGATCGCAAAATTATTCTCTTTTATTCTATTCACAATTTCTTTCTCCACATTACTTGCCAAATCAGTAATTCTGCGTGATACTGTGTTGTTTGATAGCGGAACCAGGTTAATTTTTTTTTGCTGACTTTTCTCCCAGCATACACTTAGCAATATCTTTAGCACACGGTCCAATTAAATTTTCTGCAATTGAATGTGGCTGTCCAGATCTTGCCATTCTATAACTGACTCGATATGAAGCTTCAAGGGCCATTTTACTATCTTCGTTGGATTCTAACAGGAACGTAGAGACGCTACACTTTTTATTATATTCCACTTTTCTTTTAAAATATTCGATAGGTTTGTCCTTGTGTGTCGGATGCTTTGTTTCGAGGTGTCTTCTCAGAAGTGACGGTTTCAAACTGCTGTTCGCTAGAACTTCGTTGCAGAGAAGACAAAGCGGTCTAGGTTCAGACTTCTCCAGTAAAATAAAAGCCCATTTGTAAATAGTCACTGTCATATTTTCGCTTTTTTCCTTTTTTCTCCCCTAGTTCACTTTTCTGTTTAGTCGGGAGAGGCGGCAGTTCATTACAGCTATCTATTTCAATATCCTGTGTTGATTCGAAAGTTACTGCTGATGTTGAGGGTTGATCGATTGACTGCTTGTCCATTTGTCGCTCAACCAAACTACCAGTTTTCAACCATCGATCCATAACAGCAGAAAGTTATTAAATCATAAAAATTACCAACACGATTATAACTTCACAAACAGAGTAGCAAGTTCACGTAGCAAAACCAATTGCAAACAAAATCACTTGTTTTCAAGCATCTCTAAAGTATATCTAAATACGTCTGTTAACAACTATTTCCCCAGAACTATGAGCATGCTGATGTTATATATTTTTGAAAACGAACAGATGGGTAAAATCCAGTAATAAATTTTAAGTTTGGAGCCTTTTGCTGTCATGTCTGCTATTCGATGACTGAATTCGACGGAAATTCCCGAGTTATATTTCAACCAGATTAGAAATAATACCCCTATGATGCATTGTTTGAGAATTCTTTATTTTTTTCGACATGTATATATTATGTATATTGTTTGATTGACTCCACGCGATGGCGCTTTTTTAAGGTCATCGTGATCCCCGCCACAGCTTAATACAACGTTTCTGCATGGCGCCTCGCAATAAAGAAGGAAGGATATCTCTTTTTGTTGTCTATCGAAAAAAAAAATGAGAAAATTTCTTTTTAATTAAGATTTTAAAATCGCTGAAAGATTTTTTTTTTTTTTTTTTTTTTTTTTTGAGCTTAATACAAGAGTCTGGCGCGTTTTCAAATTAAAAAAAAAATTTAGTAACTATGTGTGCAAATTGAATATTTTATAATTTTTTACCAAACTAGGAAAAATCCGCCATTGCACCGAAATTTTCGCGAACCCCCTTCCTGCACCTCGCGAACCCCTGGGGGTTCGCGAACCACCGGTTGGGAACCTCTGGTCTAAAACAATGATTCCCAAACGAGGGATTGCAATACCGGACCGAAAATTCAATACCGGTATTCGGTACTCTTAAAACGTGGTACCGGAATACCGGTATTAATACCGGTATTTGAAATTTCTCAAAAAATACACATTTCATAATTTTGTACAAAAAATGTATTATTTATGTAAACAGATTTCGAACAAATATAAAAGGAAGGAACAATGTCCTAATAGAAAATCAATAATAGTGAACAACATAATGCATCAATTGAATTGTCTCTAAGCCAGGAACTCATTTTAGTGCTCAACTTTTCTACAGTTGAAAATACTCTTTCTGAATTCACGCAGGTGGTACCAGTTAACAATGCACGATACACCTCCTCTAATTGTCTAGAAGTCGTTCATTTTGAAATAATTCGGTCTTTTGCTTGTTATTTTCGGATAAATCCTTTTGTGTGTGTGTGTGTGTGTGTTTCTTTAGTATTGTGTGTATTATTATTACTTTAATTTATAGCTAGTTGTTATTTTTTTCCGAGGGACGACACTTTTCTAATGTTACCATCATTTTCTCTTGAGCAGGAGAGTTTTGTGTTTGCTTTTTATTAGCCCTTATGGTTTGATTTTTGCGATAAACTTGACGAAATTTGAGCTTGTTAATTTCTCTTATTCGTTTTCGCTTTATTTTCAAAATTATTTTAGATTATAATTATGTAAATATTCGAAAATATGTTTCAATTGATTATTCTTTACCTCCATGCAAATTTTCAAGGCACTACATCATTTCTAAATATTATCTTGCCAAGTATAAAGCCAAATAACGAGACAGGACAGCAAACCAATACCGGTGACAACAAATTACCTTTTTTTTTTGTCAAAATTTAGTACAGTCAAAACAAATAATTATAAAAGAAATCATAAAGTATTATTGAAATTGATGGTTTGAATAAATTGTTCATAGGGCAAATACATTCGAAATTGCACTCGAAATGAACTTTCATAAAAGGGAATGTAAGTGATCAGGGAAATGGAAAAAATAAAAACATGGTGTACAAAAGCGCACGAAAATACGATTCATCTCACCATCAAGTAATGACGATATCATTTTGCAATTTTTCCGCTGTTTTTGTTTAATGATATTCTATTAGTTTGTTCTTTTGAAGCGAAATATTTACATCAATTGATTGATTTTGGTTCTGTATCATGGAAAAAGAAATGTACATTTTAACTAGAAGTAGATATTTAATAAATTAAATTGAAAATTCTTTAATTTAAACTATTTAAGCTAATACCGAAAATACCGGGATTTTAGCCCAGCAAATACCGGTATTATGAAATTGCAAAACTGCTCGAAATACCGGTATTGCAATCACTGTTCCCAACCTTTTTGAGCTTATCGCCCTCCTCTAGAGGTTGAGTGACACCTTTCGCTACCCCCCCCCCCTTCTTCCTTGGGGGAAAAAACCATAAGTTGAGTCTAGTGAACATCGATATTATTAAAATTACAAATGCCTAATTTTTGTTTGAAATAAAATGTACATAATGTAAGCAATTTTATCCAATCACCCTTAAACTAAAAAATAAATGAATATGTATAAATCCTTTCTTCCCCTTTTCTTTCTTTCTTTTACTAAAAGAACTGATCTTTGAAAGGAAATACTTAACTAAGATCACCAACGTACTTTTCAAAAACAGAATGCATTTTTTATGAAATTATTTTCTTTTTATTATTTATTTGAAAACTCATAAACTTGGCGATAAATGATGAAAGAGTTCCTTAGAGTTCAACCGGGGTGTGAGGAGGAAGCTCTTGAATCTTAATTTGTTTCCTTGTGATTCCTCGTCTGAACTTTGGACAATCGGTTTCGTTATGCATTTCCAATTTCGATTATTCGCGAGCTTTTTGTTATTAGTATTTTATCTATTGAATAATTACCGCTCCTCAAGAATTTATCTACCCCCCCCCCCCCCCCGAGGTGCCAAATCGTCGCGCCGTTCTAAAAGTTAGAGAGCCTCTGGTCTAAGCAGAGTCTGATTAACCTCTGAATTTTGGGGAAACTCTGTCTCATTTCGAAGACCTCCACTTTTTATTTAAGGAAGTTTTTCTAAAAATTCTATCGGCTGGTGGCATGATGGTTAGGCGTTGGCCTTCTACGCCTTAGGACCCAGGATCTGACTTGAGGTGGCCAGTCGGTGGATTTTCGAGATGCAGAAAATCATCAGCGCCCATGTCGTATGATTATATGGCATGTAAAAGATCCCTTGGGTATTTGTTTGGCTTAGAATTCTCTCGGCAAAATTAAATTTCTAGTGCAATTTCGCATCAAAGAGAGCCCAAGTGCCTCCATCTGGTGGAAACTGTACGTCAATAACTGCTTGTGTCATGCATTAGGACCTTAAAGGAGGCACATGAAACACTGATGCAGTGTAGGGGAGTGCACTATATCTGGTTATGGCCTAGCCACCCCTTCCGGTGAGCCTCTTATACAGACCCAATGAAAACAAAAAAAAACTTTTTCTAAAAATTACACGTACATTGAAGCATGCTAATGCTGTAAGTACTATCCCACCAAAAACATTCTGTAAAAAACTAGCCAAGTCTCGATGGAGCTGTTTGTTTATCTCTAAAAAGTAATGAAATCTAAACAAAGTCATGACAAGTCGAAGGTTCCTTACTGCGATTTCTTTATTGTTATAGTTAATGTTGTGTGACTTGGCCGTTAAACATTCTTTATACGTTAGTGGGTACAAGTCAATTTTGTTTACACGTTTTCCAAGTGGCAATTTTCCATCGTCAATGGGTAGCGGTTCTGGCGACAGATTGGTGCAATCGTGTCATGGAGCACCTGTTTTTGTACCCTTGTGTATACTCTTTAACGGCTAAGTCACACAACATTAACTATAACAATAAAGAAATCGCAGTAAGGAACCTTCGACTTGTCATGACTTTGTTTAGATTTCATTACTTTTTAGAGATAAACAAACAGCTCCATCGAGACTTGGCTAGTTTTTTACAGAATGTTTTTGGTGGGATTTCACTTCTTTTTGTAGAAACATTTAATTTGTGTGATATTCGAGTAGACTAAAGTTAGGCTAGATTAAATTAGAAGATATGTCCCACTACGCTGGACTTTCGCAATGACAGTCGATTTTTCGATGTACCAAGAGTAGAAGGGGGCATTACCATATCTAATACAGCTGAGACCAGCTGAGGGTTCTTCATTAGATACTTCAGACTTTCGATTTTTGACATCAAATGAAGCGGCCCACCAAGTTGAATATTTTTTGTAAAGGCGGTTAGCCTAGTTTTTATAGTTTTCCCTTTATGTAGTCATCAAACCTTAACTCTGTACCAAATTTCACCTCTCTGAGTTTATGGGAAGTACTAGTTCTATTTTGATGATTATGAGTAAGTGAGTGAGTGTCATAAATGCGAAACTTTGCTTTCACTTAACTTCGGAACTAAATGACCTACAGACTTGAAATTTCGGATTTGTAGTGTGTGATTATAGCTTACTGGATGACGAAAATTTCTGCGTTCTGGTCTCATCAGAAGGTTCTCAAATAGGGGCCTGAAAATGCGACGAAATGGTTCCGGTAAAGATGGTACGGCAGTGTTTGCTTCGCGCTCGACTTGGCTAGGGCACTGCCGTGCCCCTCGATTTTTTCGTGGCCCAGTAGAATTTAGATTAAAAGTTATTCCTCTCGCCCCATTCCACGCATTTTGAAATTTCATACATTTGCACTGAGGGGGGGGGGTAGTTCTCAGTGAATACGGGTGGTTACTTTTTGAATCAGATTTATCACTTTACAAACTAATTGCTATAAAACTACATCCAGAGGCGTCTGGATGGGAAGTCACTGTGACCTTCCATACATTTCCTCATTCGGCATATTTTGTCTGAAGATTCGGCAAATTAGGAGACATAATTGCAATTTTTAAATGCTCGAATGTTCCTTTTTATCCTACTTTCCCAGTAAAAGTCGGAGAAAGAAGAAAAAAATCATGAAAGAAGGCTTAATGCATCTTAAAAATATCCCGAAAAACGAAAAAAAGTCAAAAATAAATAAAATAGTTAGATAAATATTGAAAAATTAAAAATTTGAAAGTAGGGTATTGAGATGGGGAAAAATGTCTTTCGGTCTGTCTGTCTGTCCCCCCTAATAACTTTTGAATGACTAGTCCGATTCGAACAATTTTTTTTTTGTTAGAAAGATCTCGGCGAGGATATCTTATTCCCATAATTCATTTTTGATTTGAACAATTTTTCGTTCAATTTTGAACAGTTCAAAGAAACTTAACATTAGCGCCTACGGGGAAATTCAAATCAAAAATAAATCTTGAACTTAGAGGCGAAGTGGCTCCAAACAAACTTTGTAGGGAAAAGTATTTGATGAAAAACATGTATCGAAAATATCTTTTTGATTTGAACAAGTTTTCTTTCAATTTTGAACAGTTCAAATCTCTTAACATTAGCGCCTACGGGGAAACTGAAAGTCAATATAGATTTCGAACTTAAAGGCGGATTTACTTCAAACAATCTTTGTTGGAAATAGCTCTTGACGACCTACTCCCGAATTTGACTCCGAAAATTTTGGCACTCCTGACTCCGACTCCTGTACCCGAAAATTACTCGGACTCCGACTTCCCGACTTTGAATCTGACTTCGTAGCTTTGGCAAAAATTTATGCACCGAGGAAAAATGGCTGACTCCGACTCTTGGATATTCGAATTTGACTCCAACTCCTGTATCAAATAATAAGTCCTACTCCGTCTCTGCAAATATTGGCAGATTTGCGGACGTTTTGGGGAAATGACCGATTTCATCTCCGAGTCTTTGAATTAAAAGCTTTCGGCTCTCGAATCTAACTCTTTTGTCCCAAAATCAGATGGACTCTGACTCTGACTCCACAGCCATGGTTTTTACTGTGAAATAATTGTTTTAAATATGTTTTGATTTATTTTCAAGCTAAAGTTTTAATTTATGTATTCAGTTTTTGGCTGACAAATTCGGAGTCCTTTATGTTTTTACATAAAGATATGCGCAGACGATTTTTTTTTCGACAATGAAAATTATTTCTTTAAGTTGACATTTTATTCGCAACTCCAGCGCTCGAATACACTACCTAAGTACCTTGCGGTGATTCACAAAACTGCCGAAAAAACTAAAACATTGCCACATTGTGTTCCACGTGTGTCTGTTGACGTAAACACAGGCAGTTTGTTCTGAGTATTTATTAACGCAATCGATGTGTCTTAGATTGCTTTCAGCTACAGAAATTGTTTCGTCACTTAATAGCATTCTCGAGCTTCTCAAAATAATGTTAGTTTTCCTTATTTCCTTCTAAAACGTGAGTTGATTGAGAAATGATGAAAGTCTAAACACAAGAAAACTCCGGATTAACAAACTTGGATAACTTTATACCAGGTAAAAAATTTTATTGTTTTGTGTGAATTAGTAAAAATATGTTTTTTTTTAATCTTAAATTAATTTAACCATCCATATTTTACAGCAGCATTTAGTTGGAATGGACAGTATGCAAAATATTTTCTTGAATATATTATCGTAGAACATAACTAAAAAATGTTTAACCGAGAAAGAATTTACTTTATTGCTTTTATTCTCAGCTGAAAGGTTTTGCCAAATTTGTTTAGGGTTATAGTTTTAGTATTGTGCGAGCAAAGTAGCCTTGGCGAGATTCCGCATGTTGGTTAAACCATTTTTAATTTTTATCATGAGTGGAATAAAATGGTAGAAAGATTACAGAATTCGATAAGTAAAAAGAAATAATGGTAGATCAAACTGAAAAGAAAACTACCACCATATATCCGTGGGAATTTTGTTGATGATTTGCATAGCATGACATAATTAAATCATTGCTCAGAAATTAGAAACATCGAAACAGAAAAATTTTAAATTAACCGATTCGGGAATTTGAGAGAAATAACACAGCTAAAAATGCAAAACAATAAGCGTTAGCCAAGCAAGGCAAAGGAGTATCATCTTCTTTTGATAATAACTAGCAAAAACACCCGGCATTGCCCGGGTCAGTAATAGTTATGAGAAACAATCGTTACTTGCCCTTGTTTTCTGTTTTAAGCGAAAGAATTCAAAACAAACCTTTTTGACGTGATTAAAATTCGAGCTTCTTTCTTACTCATAAAACTAAAATAGCAATAAGTATAAAGAACAAAATAGTATTCATTTAGAAACGAAAGCACTACATTTAAGCGTATGCAAATTTGAAGAATTTCCGAAATATGAAATTAAACTTTACATGTTTAAAAAGATTTCTCTGTTAGTACTTTTTTTTGCATCTAAAACCTTCTCTGTATGGCTATTGATGTACGAACTGTTTTAAAAAATGTAGCCGCCCGTGTTCGCCTTACACTTGCTTTAGTTTTTTTTTGGGGGGAAATTTCAATTATTGTAGGCATTTAGTGCTATTTAAAATGTTTCCAAATTTGCGAGAATCATTTTGGGACACCTTCGATAATACTCCCCGCTCTTACTAATTTTTATTATAGAAATATTGTGGCCAGATGCTGAGATACTTTTGGTCAAAATAAAATGGCGCTAAACGGTTTCATCCGAAATGTTTCCAAAATAAGTAGTAAAATTTGGCAATTGTTTGAAATTGCGCAAAAATACAAATTTATGGAAGTTTTTTTGCTCTTTATGGATTTGCCTTATTTAGTTGCTGGATTATTTTACACAGTAAAAAAAGTTTTTTAAAAAGATTTTTTGATTGGCGATATTTTGTTTATATAGTGTAAGCTGAGAAACATTATTACGTAGATTCAGTAAATTAATTGTTGAGTGCTAGTAAGCACGAAACTGCAGTCCTCGGCTGGAAATGACTGAGCTGGCGGTGTATTTCATGTATTATTACGTAGCCTTTGGCTTCAAAAACAGCGACAGGTGAAAAAACTACCAAATGAATCAGCTACTGAATCTTTCTGCAAAAATTTTGGCGATATTTCTGCTGATTGATTGGATAGTGAGTAAGTGTCCAATCCGCATAAATAATAATAAAAAAACCGTTAGTTACATTTAAGTTCCGTTTAAATGGAAAATAATCAACCAAATCTAGTTATTATTAGCCAATCTTGGGGAAAAAACGTTACTTTAAGATTTGACTTGAGAAAAGCCTCAAACAGTCAGACGAGACACAAAAACATTCAACAATTCTAACTATGAACTGGGAGTTGAGATGATACACTAAATAATGAATTTTGTTGAGGAAAGCCTTCGAACATGGAACAGAAAAAACTCATAACTCGTTTTTCATACAACTTAGAACTTTCTAACAAATGCCATCTTCAGCAGAAAAATAAGCAATTTCGATGGACACATAATTTTAATATGTGCACGTATTTTTGCAGCAACGTTATATTGGGGCATTTATGCGAAAATTTGGACAAATTAGAATAAAAAAGGAACGAAAAAAATCCGATTGATAGAACTGGTCTACAAACCTCCCCAGTATCAAAAAGAACAAACGGTGAAAGTTGCAGCCAAATCTGCCAGGTAGTTTCTGAGATCTTAAGGAACAAATTTACCAAAGTCCATTTTTATATATATAGATTCGTAATGTCATATTAAATTTTCTAGCATTAATTGTTATTTTTGTCAGGCCACAATTATTATTTAATTTTATCAAGAATTGATAAATATCGAATTCAACATCGTGGAAATGGCTGCTTAGAACTACGAACTACGTAGTTTGCATTAATTTCTAACGTTTATTAATGCTTTTTGAATTCTCATTTCTTTCTACGTGGGCCAGAACATCAACAAGACTTTGAAAACTAATTAAAAAGAATAAAGCGAAAAAAATCATGCTTCATGCATACGAACAAAATTTACTAGGCTTATTAGCATTTTCTTCGTTACCATGTGCGTTTGTTTTACCTTTTTCGTCCGCCATTAGAAAGTGGCTCCAGTGCCCCCTATAGTTCGTTGGAGTTGCGAATTGTTTTTATTTATTTTTGAAAGTACATTAATTCATTCTTAAAATTTTTTTGGCAACAGGGAAAAACAAACGTTTTTTTTTTTTGATATGATTATTTTAATGAGCTTTTAATTTGAAATCTTTTTTTTTCCTTTTTTGAAAGCGGTTGAAGTTTGTTTTTTTTATGGAAAAAATGTATTTAGCTGTTTTGTTTAAAAGGTGCTGCTATTTTATTTGTTCTTTTACTTATTTTTTACGTATCTAATTCTTTAGATGAGCGAGGCATTCTTTATTTCTCGAAATCAGCTTAAAATATTTAAAAAATATGTTTGAATTAAATTACGATTTTAGCTAATTTTGAGAATACTGATCAGATACTAGAAAGTCGACATTGGTATACGGGAAAGTAGGCTCGTTTAGTTCTAGACAGAATTTTTTGTTATTCGATGTACTTATGTGTGTATGGAAATATTTTATCATTCGGCGAAATTTGAAATTCAAAAATTTAAATTCAGGGCACCCCTGAGTACACTGTAACACAATCGAACAAGATTTTATTGAACCAATTCTAATAATTGCAACCTTCTAAAACTGCATCAGAAAATGGATCTTTTTTAGGCACAGTTGTTTAGTCATTTTTGGGTCCCCTGAAAATTCTGAGGGGAAGCTCAAATTTCTCGAGTCTTTTGGGTAATCTAGCAGTGAGTCTAAGAACTTTATTTAACAGACTGCACAGAAAAGTTTAGTGCAAAAATAACTACACAGCTCTTTGAAAAATTAGGTTATTTTCGAGAAGTGTTTCAGCATTTTTCTAAAATGTTAAATGATTTCTTACGAGTAGAGCTTGTAGGAAAAAGACACAAAAGGCAAAGACATAATTTATGGCACTTTCAAAATACTTAACCTTGAAATTTCAATGATTCGAGACAGTTTTACAGGAAATCAGTTCTTTTATCGTAAGTCGCAGAGTAATATGCTTACGTTTCGTTAAGTGCCACCTAATAATTTGGAAAGGGGGGGGGGCGTAGGGTCAGAAGGGCTGAATAAATTGAACGTAATAGCTTCTTCATTTCATCTTGCAAACGCAATGCGATTCAGCGAAGCATGAAAATATTTTTCATGTTTCTAACTTATTTTGAAAATGATTTTACGGAGTACTATATTATGCAACTTTAATGGTGAAGTTTAAATGACATTGCCTCTTTGCACGGAGTATTTTGATCGTGAAAAATATGGTTTATAATTCTGCTGTGGGCAAGTAAAGGGTAGTAACTGCAAATTTTTCATTTTTTTTTTGCATTTTTCCATCTATTTGTAAGCTAGCTTTATTACACACTAGCGGTGTCCGCATGGCTTTGCCCGTAGTAGAAAATTAAAAGGTCATTCGGTTCGCCTGTATATTAACAAATAATGGAAGATGAATTTCTCGCCAATTTGCTATATTAATTTGCTTGTCCATGTTGCGGTTCCACGTTATGATAATTACGTAATTTGTTCGTCCACGTTGTGATAATTTGCTCTGGAAAATTTTCCTAAAATTGGAATATAAAAAGAACAAAATCGAATTTTCGAAAAATCGCTTCGAGGTGCACACCCCTATGCTACAAACTAATTTTGTACCAAATTTCATGAAAATCGGCCGAACAATCTAGGTGCTATGCGCGTCACAGAGATCCTGACAGACAGACAGAGATCCTGACAGACAGAGAGAGATTCGGACAGAGAGATATCCAGACATCCAGACTTTCAGCTTTATTATTAGTAAAGAAACTTTGCTTATTTGGTTTCCACTGAAAAAAAAAGTGCGAAATCAAACGTCTAATTCCAACTTTCCCAATTTATTAAATCCAAAACGATACTCCCGTTTACTTGCCCACAGCAGAATTGATTCTTATATTTTTTTTTTTGGGGGGGGGGGGGATCCACTACACACAGTACGGTAGCATGCTTTTAGCTACAAATCCTCATAAATGCTAGGCTATTCATGTATCACACTTGGAAGTACGGTACAATTTAAACTAAACTGAGTTTTTTTCCAAACTAAATGTTGCATAATTTTTCCATAAACATTAAAATCAGCCCGAAAATTTTCTGAAGCAAGTTTTTGTAATAAAATATTACAATACTACATTAGTTCTTTTCCTTAATTGTTCATTTCCGCACTTTCTGCAAAAAGCCAAAACTGCGGCACAAGATACAGTGGCTCCCAAAAGTCTTCGTACACCTACGACTTTCAACGAAATAGGCCCTAAATCATTGGTTAGAATTAATATTTCGGAATAGGTATTTAATTATAAGATTTATGATCAATTTTAAACAAAACTGCATGAAAAGTTTTTAAAAAATATTAAAACTTAATTTTTAAAAAATCAAAACCCGAAAAGTGCCGGAAATGTTATCTCACAAAAGTCTTCGTACACTTTATTAAATGTCTATATATTATTGAATAATCCAACTTTTGATTAAGTTATTAATCAGTAGAATATCATACAGTATTAATAACACCTTTTAAACGTCTGGGAATAGATTTCATTCTTTTTCTTTCTTTTTTTAGCGTAATTTCTGAGTAAGTGTTCTACCACACTTCGAGTATTACTATTTCTAGCTCTATTTTCGTTTTAAAGCCCTATTTTCGTAATCTGGCCTCCAGATATCTCTAAATACGTTACATTAAGTTACAATCTGGAGATTGAGGGGGTATTTTCTAAACTTTAGGACAATTTTTGAGTCACTAGACGCAAACGTTGAAAACCGTGTGCTTCTTATCGTTATCTTGATAAAAAAACAAAGTTGTTTCCAATAACCAAATTTTTGGCTAAGAGTTCAAAATTGGTTTTTAAAATATTTAAAGGAACAGCATGATTCATTATTTCATCAAAAAAATACAAACTACCAAGTCCTGATGCTGATATGCACCCTCACACTAAAACACCTTCACCGACCTGATTAACTGATCCAACTAAGTTCTTAAGATTAAGTTCCTAATTTTTGCTTCTACTTACAGTTATACAACAATTTAACCAAAAATGTTGAATTAATTTTTTTCGGTAAGTAAGACATGATTCTAAACTGTTTTTAGCTTATTTATTATTGATTTTGGGCCGAAAAGCGTAAGCTTTCTGTTTTTCGCACGACCAGGAAAATTTCTGCAGGAAGAGGTCCCATTTAATCCAGCTAATCAAAGAACTTGGCGAACAATTTCAGGTGAAAATTAAATATAAAATGTTTCATTTAACTCTGCAGAAACTTTTACAGTGCTCAAATATGTATTTTTCATTAATTTTTTAACTTTAAATCTACGATCACGTTTTGTCAACTTTGCCGGTTGACCTTTTCTTACCTTGTTTTCGGTCCGATTTCTTTCTTTAAAGCATTTTATCAAGCGATTTACTATACAAACAAATAAATTAACTAATTTAGAGACATTTCAAACCAATTTACCACTACTATGGGAAAAAATTCAAATTTTGAATGGCGTTTGCGGTTTTTTACGAATACCAGCCATTTTACAGTAATAAGCAATATATTAAGGAATAAATAAACAAAAAATTAAAGCCAAATAACTTATAAGGGTCAACATAATGCAAAAATATTAATAAAACGGCATATGATAATTTTAATCATGAATTTATTCGAAAATATTTGAGTGTACGATGATTTTTGTGACGTGTTATTTCTCTGTCTCTTCGTTTTCTGACCCATTTCAAAAAAAAGATCCTTCAATATTTTGAAAAAAACCAATGGGTTATATTTAGAATGACATAGGAAAGATGTGAAAAAATATTGGACTTCATATTCGAATTCAGTTTTGAGTTATTTTGGTTTTACTAAAAAATTTCAAAGTGTACGAACACTTTTGGGAGCCACTGTATGTGACTTTTTTCAATAATTCTTAAACAATTGCCTAAAAATGTTAAATGTCCCGTTTTGATGGGGAAGAATAGATGGCCATTTTTGGTAAAACCGTGTTCACTAATATTGATTACGGATACCGGCTCAGCAACTTCTTAAACCGGTTTCGTTTTTTACTTCGTAGTAAGGAGAAATATTTTAAAGAGCTTGGCTTAGACGCAATAAACGAGGTAAAGCCGCAATATCTGAAAATTGCAACTGTCTGGTGATAAGAGGTTGAATGAACGACCTTAAGATTGAAAAAATTCCCAGCACGGACCCAGTTTTGTAGTTGTCTTTCCCAGAATTATCCAAGGGGAAAACCAAGATGATCTGAACTTCTGCAGTCATCATAATTTGCGTATTTTCCTTCCTTGCATCCGAATGATCAATTGAAGCATGTTGTTTTTATTTTGTGACAAGTGGGAAAATTCTGATGGTTTCGTGAAAATGTATGTGTTGTCTTGTTGAAGAACTTTCTTTTTCTTCATAACAGTTTGTTTTTATTTATTTTACTAAATAATTTCCGAATAGAAAATAGCTTTACTTTTTGGAAAAGGTGCTTTCGTTACGAATACCCATCGTGCAACCTTTTTAGTTTTAACCAATTTTAGACGGAAAAATATCCATATCTACACACGCATAAAAATTAAAGAATGTTTTAGGAATGATTTTTGAAGAAATAAAGAAAAATTAATTAATATAAATAAGTACGTAAGCAGACATGGCTAGTGGGGTAGGCGGCCGCCTAGGGCAGCAGATTTTAGGGGCGGCAAATAACGAAATTGAAATATTTCTTTAAAGTATGAATATCTGTTTCAGGACCATAAGATTCACTGCTTCAATGCTAAAAAAAATGATGAAGTGTGTGTACCAGTGCTTGGATATACAAAACATAGTTTGGAATTTAACTAGAAATCCAATTTAATTTTGGAGGCGGCAAATAGCGTGATTTAAATGTCTTTTGAAAATATTAATATTTGTTTCAGTGTCATAAGATGCACTACTTTAATATTAAAAAAGATAACTCAAAGTGTGTACCAGTGCTTGGATGTGCAAAACCGTGTTTGGAATTTAACTAAAAACTAACTTTAATTTTAAGCATTTTGTATTACTTTTATTTTATTAATAAATTATTATTTTGAAATATCATTATTATTCAATGGGGGGGGGGGCACTTGTTAATATCGCCTAGGGCGGCAGAACTACTAGAGCCGGCCCTGACCGTAAGCAAGATATAAAAATAAATATATATATATATTTTTAATTAAGATGAATTGCAGGGGAAAAAGATAGCACGAATTTTCAAGAAACCAGATTTTTTTAAAACCGTCATTTAGCCTTCAATAGGGAGAAATAAACGTGCACGTAAAATGTATTTTTAATAGTATTTCTCCCGATTGAGAAAATATATTTTTTTGAATTTTATGAAGGAGTGAAATTTTTTGAGGGAGGGGATGTGTATCATGTTATAATTTTTTTAAATTCATTTCTACAAATGTTTTGAAATCGACTGTAGAATGCAAATGAACAGTGATGTGGGAATACCCAGGAAAAGTTTTTATGGATGATTTGTTTGAATCAACATTCAAATTGTTAAAAAAAAAACCTCCTGCATTTTTTTATTGATTTTTTTCTCCAATTTCAAATGTCAAATTACAGAAGCTGAAATAAAAATTAAAACTTTTAGGATGCAATCATTTTCAATAATGCAGATTTTGCATATGTTCAGTAAACGGACTGTCTAACAGTTTTAAAGAAAGTTTTTTGGAAAAAACAAAATAGAAAAGCAGTTTTTCTAATGATCATGTGTGCTCAACGCGAAAACGAACATTTTTATATTTATACCTTTCCACTCTCTTAGTGTGTCTTTATTCAGTTTTTAACTTTTAAATTGAAATGGTTACGTATTTCAGAAGAATACATTACATATGAAGATATTTAAATGATAATTTTCACTAATGCACTGTATCGCCAACATTACTTGCAAAAATAATTTTGTGAGAATATTATACAATACATGTTTCGATAATCATATTTAAAAAAATAAATTAAAAAAAATAAAGAAAGAAAATTTCTTTGACTTTCCGAGAAACTTTGCCCAAATATTATTTTTCAAAATCATTTATATTATTTCTGGTGTCCCTTGAAATGAAACATACTTAAAAAAAACTCTTCAACTTTCATTTTCAATCAAGAAATGGATTGATTGCATTTTCTTTAGTTAGAAATATCACAAACCTCTCATTATAATCAGCAAGATGAGTAACTATTCGAAGTATGTTTTATTTTTTCTAGAAACTAGGCGATTTGACGAAGGTTGGATTCATCCGGTCAATAGAAAAACATTTCTTCGAATTTCCGACATTTTAATTTCTTCCTTGCAACGAAATTCCTTGACCTGCGACTTCGAAGCGTAATTTGCATGATATGTATAGTATTACGGAAACCATGATAGTTTTAGAGGATAAACCAATCGTGTTTATTTTACGTTGCTTTGACTCCAAACTCCATTACACACTTTGGAAATTTTGTAGCACTGGAGATCATAAAGGAAATACAATGTTATTTCTTTTATCTATACATTAACAATATCTTATCTTACATTTTTTAATCAAAATCACTTGACTCCTTTTTTTTAAAATTTAATGAATAACAATAGATAGCATTTCAACAAAAGTATCTTTTTCTGTAAGCTCATTTTTTTTTCAAATCATTCCAAGTTATGAGCTCAAAAAGGGAAGAAAAATTCAAGTTTTGAAATTTTTAATTAGCGCTAAAATAGTTTAAAATTTTTCTTCATTTTCTTGAGGTATTCAATCATATAGTTCTAAAAAGTTCAAAATCAATTTTGCATACATAAACATATTTTTTCCGGCTCTAGGAGGGGGGTGGTGAACAAATGGGAATACCACTCCCTGCGAAAGAAATTCATAAAATTTTTTTGACTGACAATTCTATGGCTAGATCAGCGGTTCCCAACCTTTTTCCTCTTGCGAACCCCTTCCAAAATCCGAAAGAAGCTAACGAACGCAAACCCCATGTGCCGTAAGAAATAAGTAACAACCAAAAACACGCACGCACACATTTTTTTTTTTTTTTTGATGCTGCTCAGTAGTTTACAACAGGAACGAAAACATAATTTCAAAAATAGATGCACAGAAAAAAAAAAGATTAGTTTTTTGTTGAGCTTCAGTCAACTTAAAAAACTCTATTAGTAGATAGTGGAACAAAAAAGCTCAAAGTTTTGTTCAAATATCTGAGTTTTAGTCTTACATTTATCTGTAACACTAAACCAGAAGATAATAAAAGAATGAGAATGACCGTTAAAAATATCTTCCATACAACTTTCTCAGATTAACTAAATGTTCTTTTTTCGTCTAAGAAATTAGAAAGGTATCTAAATCTATGCCTTTTTGAACAGAACTACAAGTCTAGCTGTTTGCTGTGTGATAGCGATAATTGCGTACTTTTATCGTTTGAGTGCTGAAGAATCTTTTGGTCCTTGTACTAAATGTACGGAATAAAATGCGTACATTGAAAAATAATAGAAACGCCTAACTATTACGCAAGAGGCAATTTTTTACCAACAATTTTTTTTCAGCTCTCTAATTACAAGAGAAATTTTCTGATCAAGTTTCATGAATTCATTCTTTACAGACAGTGCAAACTAAGTTGTATAGTTAAATTCCTAGGAAAGTTTCCAAAAGTAATTTATTTTTTCACACTTCCTGCGGTATTTTTAGGTTGCTAGCCATTCCTTCTCTGTTTCAAAAATAAAACTCGAAAATTGTAGTCTATGCAGGCAGTGTGAAAATTAGCAACTAACAGCAACGCAATCGCACTTCTATACGCGTTTTCGGCACACCTTAAGAGAAACGGAAGCTCTGTTTTGCACTCAAATGCTTAAGAAACTAAAGAGCGAATATAAATACAAATAAAAATACAAAAGTGACGACCAGCAACAGGCTCTGGGCCCAGCTAGGCTGGTCGTAGTCAATTTACAATCCCCAGTGGAAATCAATGGCCCTCTTAAAACTATCTACTCCCTTGCTCATTACTACCTCTTCCGGTAAACTGTTCCAAGGTTCCACTACCCTGCTAAAATAATAATTTTTCCTAACATCCATGTTAGCCTGAGATTTAAATAGCTTAAAACAATGACCCCTTGTCCTGTTTTCAGTGCTAAACTTCAGCTCCATAACATCTTTCATTTTAATAAATTTAAACTGAATCATGTCCCCTCGGTCTCTTCTTTGCTCAAGACTGTACATTTTTAGCCTTCTAAGCCTGGAATCATAGTCTAAGTGAGAAAGTCCATTTATTAGCCTTCTAGCTCGCCTTTGAACCCTTTCCAATACATTAATGTCTTTCTTAAGATAAGGAGACCAAAACTGAACAGCATACTCCAAATGAGGTCTTACCAAACTTCTATATAAGGGCAGAAGAACTTCTTTAGATTTGTTTGAAATAGATCTATTGATAAACCCTTTATTAGCCTTTATCCATTTATTAGCCTTGTAGCCCGCCTTTGAACCCTTTCCAATAAATTAATATCTTTTCACTAAAAATATTTCAGACCTCAAATCTGCTGCATTTGATGTTTCCATCCTGTTTAATCGAATTTTCCATCAAAAGCTTCTGAGAAAACCAAAGCATTCATATTCTTTCGTCTGAATACATTGTATTCAAAAAAAGGGGGGGGGGGGGGGGGGGGCGGGGGTTCGCCTTGGCTTCTGTGTTCTATCATTTTCAATGAAAGTGGTATTGATACACCTAATTCTTTAAATGTAAAATGTGTTACCAAATATACTAACATTTTCATGTAAAGAGAATGTGCTTTTTAAAATTTCACCATTACAATATTATTTTCGTGCAATCCTCCCAGGGTTTTGCAAACCACCGGTTGGAAAACGATGGTCTAGATGATCAAATAAACCCACTCATAGTGTTTTTCATAAAATTTCTAAACATTTAATGACGTGCCTTTCAAAGGGTTAAAAGTTAAAAAATTACATTTACTTACAGCTAGTCTGTTGATGCAAATAACAATACAATAAGTTAGAAAGCGGTGCACCAACAAAATAAGGATACTTGAATGGAATTATGACTTTTATAGCTACATAATATCAGATAAATATTTCCTTTCGTACTTATTCTGTGTAAGTTAATTTTTTATTGTTTAGTTGAAATATGCTTTTATTTACATTAAAAAATTTTCTATATGCTTGGAAAAAAGGAAAATCAGATAAGGTATTTTGAACATTTTCTGAAACAGATAAGAAAGAAGCTGTTGAACTAGCATTGCTTAAAGGTTAGAAAGAACGCATTCGATCCTTAACAAATGTTACTTCATAAGATGAAAACTCTAAGCCGGTTTACTAACCCAGAATCATCTGAATCATCCTATTTCAGTCTCAAACAAATACGCAGTAGATGTCTTTACTGTGTGCCAAGACAGAATGAAATTTACCTTTTAAAAGACAATAGTTCAAAAAGCGGCGGACTGGCCCGCCAGCCCATCGGCCCGCGGGGCGATGCGCCCTCAGGCCTGAACATCTTATTTTATCATTTTTAAAAAAAATTTATTTTATTATTTTTCTTTTGGTGCATTGGCGTAAACTAGGGGGGGGGGGCATAGGGGGGCAAGTGCCCCCTACTTTTTTCAGCCATGAGCAGAGTTATTATTTTGACCCCCTAGTTTTTAAGCAAAGGTTTGTTTTTCATTTGCTTGTCAAATTGACCTTATTTTCAAACGATAACAAAATGTAATCGTATATTACCAATGCAATTGTTATAAATTATATGCAAAAGTTGTATCCTTGTCTTCAGCAACCACCAATCCATATTTTCAACCTATAGTTTATCTGCTTTTAAACTGCACCACAGCATTTCTTCTCTTTTTTCCTAGTAGTCCAGTCAATAGATACATTTTACTTTGCAAAAAATGGGGTCAAAGATTTTTATTTTTTTAATTTGTACATATTGGTGCCGACATGGAAAAACCAAGTTATCCAACACGAAAGACCCCGGGAGAACTTTTGGGGGCCGAAAAACCACCAAAATTCATGACTTTTTTTGTTTTTTCCAAAATATCTCCGAAATGGTTCAACTTAGAAAAAAGTTTTTAATGTAAAGTTTAAAGAACATAAAATTTCCTACAACTTTTGTATTTACAACTTTTTTGTAGCGCAAATAACAAGCTTGCTATAGCTCTTTGAAAATAGGCAGTTTTTCTCCACTCCGAAAAAAAAAAGCTTTCACACTGAAAGCAAGGCGTCATAATTATTAGAACTTCAATAGAAACTTTAGTTTCAGAGAGTTTATCGACAGTTCGAGTAGTTTGAGTTTCTTGCTCACATCCCCCCCCCCCCCCCCGCTGGACACAGTAGCAATTCTGGCTGACAGATTAGTTTCCACTAGACTCCAAAAACAAACGATGTATTATGAAACTGAAATACATATATACGCATTCATTTAAAGCACATACGACGATGCAATAATAATTTAAAAAAAAACCTTCCCCACTGCTCACGAACTAACTTTTCTGATCTGACAGACGTAGTCTTCATCAGACTCTAATAATAGATGATATATTGTTGTTTGTAACCGGATTACACAATATATACATTCATTTGAGGGATATAATTCGTACATTCTAGTCTAATTATTGCAAACAAAGATGCGATTTTTAAATATTGATGTGAAGGAATGAATATTAGGCAGCTAATAAGCAAACAATCAACACAGTCATGCATCCTATGCTCTGATACAATAATAATAATAAACCCTCCCCCACCGCTCACGAACTAATATTTCTAGTCTGACAGAGGTAGTCTTCAGTCAGACTCCAATAACATATGATTTATATTGCAGTTTGTAATTGAATTACAAAATCTTCTCATTCATTTAAAGCACATAATTCGTACCATCTATTCTATTACAAGCGAAAATGCAATATTCGAATATAAATGTGAATGAATAAATATCAGGGTGATAATAAGCAAACAATAGACATAAAAATGAATAAATAAAGGTACAATAGTAATACGTAATGAACACTTTGAAAAACTTCTGCAGAAACTGACTTTTTGAGGCATGAAAAACCCAAAAGAATTACCTTACAAAATGAAAACCCAACTGTAGAAGATTAATACATACATCTAAATTACAGAGAGATTCATTCGACCTTAAAGCAAATAGAGAAATAACAACAAAATACGCTGTTTATCTTCTTCGAAGCCGTTTTGAAGGTACAGGTTCTCCCGGTTCAGAATCTGTAGGGGGTAGAAAGAAGCTGTGGTCCTTTAATTGTTCATCTCCTTGTTGCGGTAATTCCAAAAGCTCCTGGAACAAATTATCTTCTTCAGCAGTCTCATCCAAAGATGAAATTTCTGCAACATTTTCACAATTTGTGCCACTGCAGTGTTTGCACGTGCTGGAGCATATTAAACCTGCCTTGTGACAAGAACAGGCTCCAGTACAATTTTTCTTGAAGGTACAAGGTACACTCTTCAAAAGATTCTGAGTAACTGAATCTCTTTTCGTGTCAACATGCATTAGACCTTGCGTCATGCGTTCCCAACCCCATTTCTCTGGATCAATTATGTTGCCCAATCAACTTTGAATTTGGTGGTAGAACCGATATGAGTGATAACGTCCAGCATGCCCCCCCCCTCCCCGCACGTTGGAGGTAGCCCTGCAAGATTTATCTTAGCCCTGTGTACTAGTTTTATAAAAAGATTAAATTGCAAAGTATCCAAAGATAGGTTTAAATACTTTACGTCACCTATGTATAATATTTGCAAAATGTTTTCTCCAGCTGCAGCTAAGGAAGGCAACAGGATGACAGATTGGGTCCTTAACTACTTCAATACTTCCTTAATTTCAGGAGTTTTTTTTTTTTTTTTTTGACTATTTTGTACAACTTAATTTTGCCTTGGCCAAAGATTGCCGAAGTCGTATCACACCCACTAGACGCATGGATGAAAAGAATATTGCTGGGGTCAAACTTAAAAGATTTAGTGGGGAAAAAAACAAATCACAAGCATTCCCTCTTCCAGGTTTTAAAAAGAAAAAGTTGCTGAAAGGCTGTCCTAAAGCTGTCATCAGTCCTCTCGCTCACTATAACAACCTTTTCAATTTCTTTTGCCTTTGAAAGAGCAGTAAGTGAGTGAGTCGGCATCATCTTGAGTCTGCCTGACTTCAATGCCACACTCTTCGAAATATGTCTCAAGAAGTAGAATAAGATAATTCTTTTTGTTATAATTTGCCAGAAATCTTTCTTAAGGAATTTAGTTAACATGTTAGGTTCAACCATTACTTCAAGGGAAGAGATTGATTGCTCATTGATATAGCATTTGTGACAGGCAGTGTGAATTGTCACTTCTTTTAAGAACTTCAAAAAACGTTGATGTTCTTCATTTTGCCGTTTTGCGCTGCATCTTTTAAGATTTTCTGTTCCCTTCTCCTTCAGTCTTTATTTCGCATTCATGCAAACTGATTTCGCAAATAATAATGATAATAATAAAAGAAAGAAAAAAAAAAACATCTTGGTCAGGCGTAATCATTTCTAGGAAAAAAATTGTAATTCAGAACACACGAATTGATAAAACATACTCTCGCTCAAACCCTGAAGTGACCAACATGAGTAGCTATTGAGTCGATTCATCTCATTTGGAGAAAAAAGGGGGGGGGATGGAATGGGGGTGTTTTGTTTAAATTAAAGGGAACGGAGGCATTTACCCTCAGCTGTGAAAGACAAATGATTTCCAAGGTCAGACTGCCGGCGTCTCTCCTTTTTAACTCCGTTATCCGATGCACTTTCACGCACTTCGTTGGAGGGGTTCAGAAAAAGTGAGACTTTCAAGAAGCTGTAACTCGCTTGCTTTTCATGCTACAAAAATGTTGTAATGACAAAAGTTGAAGGAAATTTAATCCTCTTTAACATTTGTATTGGAAGTTTTTTTGTAATTTTAACCATTTTTGAGATATTTTGAAAATACTACAAAAAGTCACAAATTTTGGGGGGTTTTCGGCCCCCAAAAGTTCTCCCGAGGTCTTTCGTGTTGGATAACTTGGTTTTTTCATATTGGCACTAGTATACACAAATTCAAAAAATAAAATCTTTGACCCCATTTTTTGTAAGGCAAGCCCGTTTTTTTCTACCTATTGACTGGACTATAGCTCATCTGAAAAAAAGAACGTGTTCAAAATGCTGCTCCTCCGAAGCCCCCGCCACGCCCACACACACACACACAAGTGCGCACATCGGAAGCATTATGGAGCATCTGAAATTTCATTTTCAGGTCTTCAATTTTGAGAATTTTCCGGCGGAAAACCTAAAATTACCGAACAACATCGAAAATCGCTCAAAACTGCGTTTTAGAGCTCTAATTTTGAAAATTTCCTGGCCCAAATATTACATAATAGAGCCTTACAATCGCGTTAGCTTTTAGCACCATCATTCTGAAAATTTTATCAGGTAAGAGCTCTAAAACATCTTTCCATTAAAATCTTTAACGTTTGTCTGAAATTGCGTTTTTGAAACTTCAATGTCGAACGGAGGGGGGGGGGAGGTATGATTTCGACCTATAAAAAAAAATCGATCGGGGACAGTCCTTGAGCTCCATCCGTTACCCTAACGTCGATAAATATGGCCTATAATCGCGTTTTTAAAGCTTCAATTTCTAGGAATTCCGTTGAGAACCCTGTACCTTTTGTCCCACTAGTCTCAGCGAAGGAAGTCTAAAATTGAGTTTTGAGAGCTCAAATTTTAAAAATTTTCCCGGGGGAGAACCCCCGGACCCCCCTTTCCAATCAGATTTACATTTTTCTTCTCGTTTTCGATGTACTCCTCCTCCCCCCTTCCCTAAAAACTTTGTGTCACTGAAAAAGAACATCACTTTGTTTCAGGGCATAGATCACAAATAACAGGGTATGTATATACTGTTCAGATTCCTCATTCCTGGGATCCTTGAAAACAACTTCGGAAGAAAAAAAACTTCATTTCCAAAGTACTTAGAACTCCCTGAACTTTCTAAATAGTCCACGAAGTTATTCGCGAATAAAAACCAACGCAAATTGGAAAAAGAAATCCGTACTTAAAGACTACAAAACATAAGCACAACTGTTTTGCATTATTTTAGTTGGATGGCAGAATATGAATCAAATAAATATCCCTTGAAAAAAAAGTTTGCCCCCCCACTTCATGTGGCCAAGTTACGCCTCTGTTTTGGTGCAACCCCTCCCCCCCCCCTTTTTTTGCGCTAACAAACCTGTGCAATTTCACTTCGCTTATTTTTTCTTTTCTTTAAACGCGTAAACCTCTGTGCAAATCATTTTTTTCTTTTTCTTTCTTCCATTTTTTGCACCTTTTTTTTGCGCCCTTTGGAGGCCAAGGTTGGCGCCCTCTTACGGGACCCAGTCCGCCCCTGAACTCATAGCAGAACCGATTGAAAATTGGGTAATTCCATATCAAATCAACCAATGGTCAAAACGTCATGTCTTTAGATTTTGCTCATTTTTTGTTCCAATGGAGTACTACCATAACAGAGAAAATATACAAAGTTTTGGATTTTTTCACTCATTTTTCTTCGAGTTATAATATTTTAAAGTTTTGACGAAGTTGAAATTTTTTCCTGACACGTTTTCTTTAAACAGCCGTAGTTAAAAAACTATTTGACTCAAAGAGTTAAAACTGGTAGTGTTTTGTTCTGTATTTAATAAGGTTTTATAAAATATATGACATGACCTAGTTCTATCTTTTTCTTTTTTTTAAACATTTTTTTGAAAAAAAAAATTTTTAATTTAAAAAAACTCAAAATCGAAATTTTAAATTTTTTTGAAAAAACTTTATGTTTTTAAGTCTTACTTTAGCAACATTTATGCAAAATTTCATGATGGCATTATTGTGGTATCATAAGAAAAAAAATATTTCCTCTTTCAACATCTTTATTCATGTAACAATTCATACTGCTTAATCAGCTGGATCGTCCAAAGGGGTGGAGGGTGGAGGGATGGCAAAGACGGTGCCATTAAGATTTTTAAGGGGATGTTTAAGGGGCATTTTTCTCTGTAAAGAGGTTTCATCCCTGTAGGGGGGGGGAGCTGTACAGTATTTGAGGAGGTGTTATTGCCACCCTTGGCTTGATTCCTTTATATATATAGATGTTTATTTATGCAGAAATGTATATATATATATATATGCAGGTTTTTTAAATAGCCAAGAATTAAAATTTATTAACTGAAAATATATTAGTCTACTTATCGATGGCAAATGGTCCGTAATCGAAAGTGTTGAAATAATTCAGTAAAGCAAAGGTCTCCAATCAACATTTTTTCAATCCTATGTTCATGGGTTGATACAGTAGAAGGGCTTGACCATCATGAGTCATGCTTCAGCACCTACATCCCTGCTACCCATCCCCTAAGTAGCCACTCCCACTCATCAGCTGCCTGCTGTAGCTGTAACGAACCCTTAGGCTTTCTCCTGGTGTAATATGAAACCCGTCTGCTTTCTCCCACTACAGAGGCATTGAAATCTTCAGTACTTTGTATGTTCTTGGACAGTGAACATTCTAAATTTTATTGCTTGCTTTCTTAGATAATTTTTTTTCCAAGTTTTATTGTTATTTTAATGTTAAATTTATGCATATTTTTGTTGTTAAGAGCCAACTTTCAGTTGAAAATGGATAAACAATGGAGCATATTTTGCTGCAATCCATTTAAAAAGGAAGTACATTGGGTGAAAAAAGATCTAATAACTGCAAGCTTGTGGATGACAACACTAACATATGGCATGGAAGAAGAAATGAAAATTTTTACTGCTTGTCGCATACAATTAAGTAAGCAAAAACATTCTTCAGTTCCTGAAACTGATGATGTTATGAGTGAGTTCAGCAAAGATCCAAAACCAGGCTCTAGTACAGAGGATCCCGAGTTCATGAGCCCTCATAATGGGGATGTACAGTTTGAAGAAATTGTAGGCTACATTGCTTGTGTCCATGACAGCAAATGGTGGATAGGTTATGTAATTTCAAAAGATCAGGTAGAAGAAGAAATCCAGGTTTCTTTCCTTCATTCTAGCAAACCATCACATCATTCATTTATCCAAGAAAAGCAGACATTTTGATCATTCCTAAAAATTTTGTTCTGTGCAAATTACATCCTGTCACTGCCACAAGCAGAACATACCAAGTCTCGAAAGAGGAGATGGCAAAAGCAACTGAAATCTTATATAAGAAGAAAGTATATCTATACTAGGACTTACAAATTGAGTTCTATAGTAGCAAAGTGAGTTACACACATCTCAAACTGCTTCTTAATGGGCTTAAAAAATATTAAATTTTATATTGAAGCAATTAAATTATATATAAATAAAACTTAAATTTGCTTTTAAAATATGGATAAAAAAGCTTCAGTAACTTTTAAATTGAAGTTTTCAAATTTAAATAAAATTTAGATTTTTTATTCAATAATAAATATTTTTTCACCGAAAAAATTGTTTGAACTTGTTAATATGCTTGCAATACTGCCAAGTACTTGTCTTTCTATGCAATAGTCCTGGTTTAAACTTAAACTACTTTTCATTAGAACAAATGTTTTTTACAAATAAAATTAAAGCAACCGTTTGAAAGAGAATTTTTTTTTCCTGCATGATACCACAAATATGCCATCATGAAATTTCGAATTTATGTTGCTTAAAAAAGACTAAGTACCCTGTTTTTTTTTTTTTTTGCAAGAAAATCAAAAATTTTGATTTTTAATTTTTACAAAATAATTTTTTTAATGATTTTTTTTTGTAGCTAGGTTTTGTTATATATTTTTTAAAACCTCCTAAAATAATGAACAAAACAGCACAAGTTTTAACCTTTTAAGTCAATTAGTTCTTTTAAAGATTACTAAACAATTTAAAATTTATGATGCTTCCAGAGTTAAAAAAATTTATAAATTTAAAAAGAATTGTTGAAAAAATTTAAAACTTCAGATTTGTCATCATGGAGGTGTGTATCATAGACAGATAAAAAATCATTACATTCTAAAACATTGACCTTAAAAATTTATTTTTTAGTGGTTGATTTGACATGGAATGACCCATTAAAGCACTGTTGAAAGAGGAAAAAAATTTTTTCTGCATGATACCAAAAGAATTCCATCTTGAAATTTTGAATAAATGTTGCTAACAAAAGACTAAGTAACATATATTTTTTTCAAGAAAATTAAAAATTTCGATTTTGAATTTTTACAAATAAAAAAAAAAAACTTTTTTATTAAAAAAATTATAAAAATTTTTTTTTAGCTACTGGGCTTTGTTATATATTTTTGAAAACCTTATAAAAGACTGAACAAAACAGCACCAATTGTAGACTTCTAAGTCAAATAGTACTCTAATAATAGCCCTCTTAAAATTTTAATCAATGCAAAATTTCGGATTCATCCAAAATTAAAAAAATTCATAACGTTGAAAGAATTGTTGAAAAAATTTGAAACTTCAGTTTTTTCACCCTGGAGGTAAGTATAATAAACATACAAAAAACCATAACAATCCAAAACATTGACCTTCAAAATTTATTTTTTATTGGTTGATTTGATATGGAATGACCCAATAATCATTCACATTTTCCATTTAAATTTAGATTCTTTCGAAGTTCGATAGTTCAGAAAATATGTGTCTGTATGACAAAATTGCTTTTCGTTTTTATTTATTTTCTTGTTTGTGGACCATTTGAAATAAATTGATTTCTGTGTTTTTTTAATAATAAAAATTGCAATTCAATTTTCATGTCTTACGGTACTCACCCTTCCCTACCTTTTTATTCTCACATTTTACACCCATGAAAATTCTGCTAGGTAAGGGGAGGGAGGGAGGGAGGGAGGGAGGGAGGGAGAGAGAGAGAGGGGAGGGGGAGAGAGGACAGAGAGATTTTTCTCTCTCCAAATACTTAAGAAAAATCCAAGGCTGATGGAAAGAAATATCAAATTTAAACAATTAAAAAAAATTCTCAACATGCAGTTAGAATTTAGTAATAAGTAGTAATAAATGAAGAAATGTATAGTAATAAAAGAAGAATTTAGTAATAAATGGAGGAAAAGCCACAAGTATAAGAATTTCCACATTTCTAAGAGCTAAGCCCTAAAGAACAAGGTTAAGTAGTTTTTAAAAATTCTTCAACCGCGACCAGACGGCGGGGAAGAACAGGATCTCAAAGGTTTAAGCAAAGTTTTTATCCCCCAAGCAGCAAATGGTGAAGATATGAAAAAATATGCGTTATGTGTTTCTCTAGGTCCTGTCCGAGATAAAAGATTATTTATTCTTGACGTCTCACTCAGACTCGACCGTCATGTATAGGTCATTTTCAAGGACGAAAGACAAACGCAAAACACAGAGTTTAAGTGAAAAAAACTTGGGGTGAAAACCTTTTGAATGCATTTTTTTTTCCATTCTTGAAGATTGGTCAGGCGGTCTAATTCTGTCGCGAAGATCGCAACTATGCATTGCTAGTGCTTTCTTTTAAGTGAGTGAACTAAAATTTTCCAAAATGATCATCAACTACCAAATAGCCATCTATGGGAAAACTCACAAGACGAAATAAAAAAACAAAAATTGTATTTAACAGATGTTTTCAGAATGTTCAAATGTATTTTCATTATTTTTCGTGAAGAAATTTTTCTTGCTTCAATTTTCGTTATAATGTAATTTTGTGAATGCTATCCTGAAGTTACAATTCATTGAAGGTTTAGGAAAAAAAATGTAAAAGCTTTCATGAAACGAAGTGTACATATTTATTATTGCATGAACATTCATATAAGTTTGCTTTATTTAATAATTCTAACGTACTTAAAGAAAAGTCGAAGTTTATAATTCAACACATGGAATATTAATTTAGACATTAATGGATGGTCTGGCTTTTGAGTGCAAAAGATTCTCCAAGCCTTGGTGATGTTGAGAGTATATCGATGTTCTTAGAGTGGGGGCTCAAACGCGAATTCCATACCAATGGCATTTTGCGTTACTTCTTATTTTCTGACATCAATTTCTTTGATTTGATTTGGTTTTTTGTGTGTTTTTTAAAAATATGTTGCCAAAGTTGCGTGCCCAATTACAATTACTCTATGCCTCCCCAGGGGTTCGCGCCCCACCAATTGTAAACCACTGAGTTAGCTTATCCTAAACAACTGCGTGAGGTATGCACATCCTAAAAGGTTTATAATATGCCTCTTGATTGCTATTTTCATTACACGTAATCATAACCTCTCATTCACTCAAAACATATTAATCCATTCCCTGCTAGCATTGCGTTTTCGCAACATTAATTCAATATCTTTTTTTAATTATAAAATTTATCAAATCCGTTAAAACAAGTGAATATTATCTACAAAACCTTAAAATTTTGTGATTATTCTTTTTAATCAATAAATTATCTTTCTTTCGTGCTAAAGTCCGTAGTCAAAGATAATGTATCTTTAAAAGCTAAGATTTTACATCAAACTCGCATCAGACTTAACTTAATTTTACTCGTATTGTCTAAAGAAGGCTTCATGTTTTTAGGTCTTCAATACTTTTTTTAAATCTGAGCTGCGGAGTCGGAGTCTGTCATTTTCCCGCAAAGTCCGCAACTCTGCTAGTGCTTGCGGAGTCGGAGTCGGGCTGATTTTGGGGTAAAGAAGTCGGGGTCGGGAGTTGAAGGTTCTAAAATTTCCGGATTCAAAGTCGGTCACTTTCCCTCCGACTCCACTACCTTGCTTTTCATGTCTCATATTTAAAATAGAACAACTTATTTCATTACCTTCTATATGACAATAAATTTATTGTCTTCACAATATGTCTTTATTTGCATTACTGTCACGCTGCTTGTATTGATTTTGAAAATCACGCTGTATTGATTTTGAGAAAATTGTAATAGTTATTGGGATTTGACATGATTACTGTTTTGTGTCGCTAACGAGTCAAAATTGTAACTGATGATCATTATATTTTTTTTTGTATTGAATCAAGTTTTTCAGGGACCCGCTTGCTCAGATTTGTATGAGCATTTAAAACCGATTAACCAAGCATTTAATACGTGAAATACACGGCCAGCTCAGTCATTTCCAGCCGAGGACTGCAGTTTCGTGCTTATTAACATTCATCAGCCCGGCATAGGAAAGTGACTGAGCTGGAGATGGAAAACCTCTTATGGAAGCCAAGAGTGCGAAACAAACTGGTAGCTAATATACAGGGTTGTCCATATTAAAGTTCCCCAACTCAGAGGCCTGTGCAGGATGTTCTATGGGTCATAATGTGATGAAATTTTGGAAACAGACAATTCAGATCATGCGCTCGTGACTTATTTAAAAAAAAAAAAGTACCTGAAGTTGCCGATAGGTGGCGTTGCAGATCAACAAGACATTCTATAGATGTTCTATATGTCTGCCGTGGTTCTCCACAATTTTTTCCATCCGTAAAGCAGTGTGTTCCACAGCGGAACGCAATAAGTGCACATTAATACCATGCACATTCTGAATAATTGAGTCTTTCAGATCTGCCAAGGTTGTTGGATTTTTCTCGGTAGACTTGAGCTTTTAAAAATCCCCATAAAAAAAAGTCGCATGGGGTGAGATCAGGCGAGCGAGGAGGCCAAGCTGTTGGGAAACAGCGGCTGATCACACGTGCATCAGTGAAAGTTGCCCGTAACACCTGTTGCACGCCCAGAAGAATATGAGGAGGTGCACTATCCTGCATAAATATCGTGTCCTGGAGGTGGCCACGTTGTTGCAGTTCAGGAATCACAAACGTTGTCAACATGTCCTGATATCGTCCTCCTGTGACAGAGCAGGTTTCGAATCTTCTTGGAGTCACCTCTTCAAAAAAATAAGGTCCATGAATGTTGCAGTGAAACCGCACCATACCGTAACCTTTGCAGGGTGCAAGGGCACTTGATGAATTGCTCGCGGGTTTTCACTTGCCCAAATGCGGCAGTTGTGCGCATTCATTTGACCATTCAGGTGAAAATGGGCCTCATCCGTCCAAAAGATATTCCACGGCCAAGCAGCATCGACTTCCATTCTGGCAAGGAACTACAGCGCAAATGTTTCCCGAACCACAGGGTCCCCGTCCGACAGCTGATGAAGACTATGGATTTTGTAAGGAAAATAGCGTAGGATTCGACACATCACACGCCAGACGGTCGTATAGGGCACATCCACAGCACAGAAACACGTGGCACACTGACAATACCATGTGGCTACTGTCTAGTGGTATCCTCGACCGCCAAAACAACGTCTTCTACGCGTGCAGAATTCACAGCATGGCGTCCTCTACCTGGCAAAATTCCCAGTTGTCCAGATCTTACGAACTTCCTCATCATCTCTCTTAAAGCGCGTGGTGACATCGGTCCTCGGGGCATGTTCTTCAGCCGACGGAATGCTCTTAAAGCAGCACATGAGTTCTCGTCATTATGGTAAAAAAGTTTTACCAATAGACCTTTGTTTTTCAAAGTCACCATTGTGTACCAGCGAGGTTGAAAATAACTGCCTGTGCAGCGCCTGTCTTCCACCTTCCACTTTTGTAGGGCTCATCTTTTGCATCATACGTTGCGCAGAAGCTGTATTTCTGCAAATCACGTTGTTGAAATATGCAAATTTCCCAATTACTTGTGTTACAGCGCCATCTATCGGCAACTTTTAGTGCTATTTTTTTTTAAATAAATCACGAGCGCATGATCTGAAGTGTCTGTTTCCAAAATTTCATCACATTATGACCCATAGAACGTCCTGCACAGGCCTCTGAGTTTGGGAACTTTAATTTGGACAACCCAGTAGAATTAGCAGACCAGTGACCGAAGCAATGGTTCGGTTCAACTAGAAGATTGAACGCGAGGCAAGGTATATTCAGTAAATTACCGCCCATTAGCCAGGGCAAAAGCAGAAATACGTGAAATACACCGCCCGCCCAGTCATTCCAGCCGAGGACTGCAATTCAACTCGAAGATTGAACGCGAGGCAAGGTATATTCAGTATTCTCAATGGGCAGTAATTTACTGAATAATACCTTGCCTCGCTTTCAATCTTCGAGTTGAACCGAACCATTGCTTCGGTCACTTGTCTGGTCTGCTAATTCTATATTAGCTACCAGTTTGATTCGCACTCTTGGCTTCCATAAGAGGTTTTCCATCTCCAGCTCAGTCACTGTCGTATGCCGGGCTGATGAGTGCTAATAAGCACGAAACTGCAGTCCTCGGCTGGAAATGACTGAGCTGGCGGTGTATTTCACGTATTTCTGCTTTAGCCCTGGCTACTGGGCGGAAATTTACTGAATATACAAGCAATTAATAGGTGCGGGGTCTCTGAGGGTGCCTTCTCAAAAGTATGAAAAATGATTGCACGCAATAAGTTAACTAATTCCTGAGATTTACAGCTTATTCTCAGCGATTTACGATGAATGATGACCAAAAAACATTTTTGCTTTCCTCAATTTCTTACTGACACCCGAAAGGCAAGGGTAATATAATTTTTATTGCAAAATGACAGCTGGAGCATGCTTTTTATGTGACAAAAGTTTCAAAGCAATTAGTCTTATATTTCTTTAGAAAACTTTAAAAATGTGAATTTTTAAAAGTGTCCGAATACTTTTGGTTATATTGTGTACATCTATCCGTTTTTATACTTGGTCCGATTTTGTATTAAAAAAAAGTTTTTTGTAGAGGTTGGTTTTGCGTTTATGTGACCTTTTACAGTTTCAAAATCTCCGAAAAATAATCAAGTCAGACGAAAGACATTTTCTGACTAGTAAATAAACCAAAGCCTCTGTGAATTTTTCAATTTGCATTCATTTTGTTATGCATTGCCTTTATTTGAATCATTACAAAACATTTTAAAAATATTTCCTTTTGTTGTGTGCTTACTTCTTGTACCAAAAAATATATCCAGAGAAATTTTGTTTCTTGTTTTTGTAGAGTGTCATAATCTTTTAATATGTTTTAACGAATAACTATTAGCGAACAGGTTATTTACTTTTTGCACTGCGTACATATTTTTTTAAAAAAATGGCTAACAAAAGTGCAAAACTGGCTATCAAATTTTTTTTCAAGACTTTGGTAGTCCGTGACTACTATTCAGAATTCCTACTCAAGAGCTTCACTGCATTAATAGTCAGCATAAAGTTTTTGTTGTAGAAGATGAAGAGACTGCAAAACAATAATTAAATGGCATAATAATTTACTTTCAAATAAATTATCCGGAAAGACGAATCCCCCTATTCATACAATCATAATAACAATAATCATTGAAATCCAATGTGAACAACGTGGGAGACAGGTTGTTTGGCAGTTAGTCATTCAAACGCCGCGTGTAGTCAATCGGTAGAAAGGAAAGAAAGGAAAAGAAAAAAAAATCTTTTAAGAGAAGGTTGCAGACAGCGGCCTTGACATCTAAGTAGGGAATCTCGATATTCTTCTTTTGTTTTCCCCCGGTTCTGTAACTTAATTTTTTATCGCATCCTTATTGGTGCGTTCGTGCAGTTATCTTATAGTGAAAGTGCATTAAAAATTCAAATCACGAAGGTACATTGCACTGCTGGAACAAAATCAGCCTTTTAAAAGTTTGAGATAAATAGTGGTACCCATTTCATCAGCATCACTCCCTCTTGCTTACAGGAAATACTGCCTTGATAGTCTCTAATAATACGGATAATAACTATTGTTGAACTTCATACTTACAGTGGATGTTTACATAAAAGTTATCTTCTAGTTTGCGTGCAAAAATTATTCATTCATAGTTGTGAAAATTGTTAGATAAATTTTGTCTATCTCGCGCGGGAATTTCATTGAAGTCCCGAATTTGGAACGGTGATTTAATAAAATTCGAAGACTTTTCTTCTGAACTATGTTGCGTTTTAAAGATAAAAACCTGTAGCAAAGGACTTGAGATGGACATATGCAGAAAAGGCCTACTTCAGCTACTGCAAATGTATTTGAAAAGTGCTGCTGCTCAGCTTGTGGAATTTAATATTCTTCAACTCCAGCATCTGAGACGAGTAGATAAATGCATATCGTGTATTCAAACTTGTGTATCTATCATGCGCAACTGCAAAAGTATTTGTAAAAGTGCTGTTGCTCACTCAATACATGGAATTTAATCTTAGAATATTCTTCAACTTCATCATCTTAGACGAGTAGATAGATGCATATCGTGCATTCACACTTGTGTGGTTATGATGTGCATCTGCAAAAGTATTTGTAAAAGCACTGTTGCTCAATACGTTGGATTTAATCTTAGAATATTCTTCAAATTCATCATCTTAGATGAGTAGATTGATGTATATCGTGTATTCACACTTGTGTAGTTATGATGTGCATCTGCAAAAGTATTTGTAAAAGTACTGTTGCTCAATACATGAAATTTAATCTTAGAATATTTTTAACTTCATCATCTTAGACGAGTAGATAGATGTATATCGTGCATTCACAGTTGTGTATTTACAATGTGCATCTGCAAACGTAATTGTAAAAGTGCTGTTGCTCAACACATGGAATTTAATTTTAGAATATTCTTCATCTTCAGCACAGACGAGTAGATAGATGTATATCATGCATCCACACTTGTGTTTTTATCTTGTGCATCTGCAAAAGTATTTGTAAAACTACTGCCACTCAACACATGGAATTTAATATTAGAATATCCTTCAACTCCAGCATCATAGATGTTTATCATTCACTCGAACTTGTGTGTTTATGTTGTGAACCCAAAAGCTGATAGATGAATACACCTGTGAAAGGATGGTGGTCAAAACATATTCTTCTCTATTTAAATCACCTGAGTTTTTGTAAGTAACGATGAACAAGTATGATCATATTGCTTCAATCATTACTACGACATCACGATCTCGTTCAACATCATCCAACATTGATCAACGTTGTTAAAATTGTTATATCGACAGAGGCGTAGGAACTTTGTAGAAGTAGGGGGAGCTGGGACATAGTATAAGAAGTGTCTGGAATCTAAGGGGCAGAAGCAGAGGTGCAACCAGAAAATAATTTTGGGGGGGGGGGGAGGCTTTTAAACGTTTTTCCCCATAAAAAATTGGTTTTGAAGCTTCCATCTCTTATTGAATATTGTATATATACAATTGTTTATGGAGAGAATGAGGTGATTAAACTTCTGGTTTTGAAAAAGAGTCGGTTAATACTCGAAGATGAGCACGTAGAAATAGAGGTGTTTCGGGGTCTCTCCCGGAAAATTTTCAAAATTCTTGTTCTAAAATCGAACTTATAGGTGATCTTTGATAATGTTAAGGGGAGAAAAGGTTTGAATACCCTCCCTGAAAAATTTTCGAAGTTAATGTCTTAAAACGCGATTATATACCATACTAGCTGCGTTACCCGGCTTTGCCCGGTCTACCTTGAAAACAACCATTGTGTCAAGTGAAGTATTTTCAATAACCAGGATTAAATGAAAGAAAAAAAACCATCATGCAAAATTTCCCCGCCAAACAATGACGACAGATACTAAAATACTTTTAAGAAATTAAAATAAAATGTGAAAGATGTATTTAAAAGGCGTAACCATGGAAACACAAAATAAAATAAGTTTATTTCCATCTTTCTCATTTTCAATTCTTAAACAATGGATTCAAAAAGCGTTACCGTGGAAACGCAAAATAAAATGGCTAAAAACTTGAATTAGAGAAGAGATTTTTGAACTTCATTTACTTCGCTTGTAACTTTTTTTCTAATGGAGATAGAGGGTTAAACTTTCGACCTTAAGTCGAGTTAGATCTGGAGTAAAAAAAGCAGCTCTATCCAATGGAGTCAAAACGAAAACTGTGGGACAATTCCTTCACTTTTTATTGACAGATGTAATGAAGAAAGTAGTGCCTAAATTTCAACTAAGCCTAAAAAAATTCGAGCTAAAAACGCAAATAACTCCCGCCGTAATTAAGTTAGAGGATTGAAACAAATTACGTAGAATGAAGAAAATTTTATTCTTTCCAACGATATATAATATTACTATTTGCGTGTAATTTTTCACCCTTATATTCGGGAATTTATGTGAAAATTGGGCCTAAATTGGAATAAAAAAAGAACTATTCATCGAATTATTTTCGAACTGGTCTGCAAACCTTCTCAGGACTTAAAGGAACAAACTGTGAAAATTTCAGCGCAATCGGCCGGGTAGTTCCCGAATTTTGCGAGTTCAAACAAACAGACGCTTTTTGGAGACTTCATTTTATACTATGTAGAGATTTGTTGCCTTTAGTGAAAATATGACTCGAAGGATTGTACTCGATCGATTTTTCGAACGATTTACATCTCCGTCCCAATATTTCGAATTGGAAGTCCTAAAAACGTAATTGCAGACAACCTTCAATGATGGCAGGGGAAAAGGCTGTACTAGGGCTCTACGCTGGAAATTTTTCAAAATTGAAGTCCTAATAGAGAGCGTTTTTCAATGATGTAATCAGAAAAGGTTCAGAGGTTTCTTCTTAATTTTTTTCGAAATTGTAGTTGCTGAAAAACGCGACTGTGGATCATATTTGTTGGCGTTAGGGGTCCAGCAGTTTTTTTGAAATTGAAGTCCCAAAAACGGAATATTACATAATCTCCCATGTTGTTGGAGGGCAAGGCATTCAAAGGACTCTCTTCCGGAAATTCTCTGGGAACTGAGCCTTGAAAACAAAATTCGAGGCGCTCTGTAATAATTTTGGAGGAAAGGGGAGGCTTCGACAGCGTAGCATTTAGAAGACTTTCTTATTTTCTGAGAACTAGAAAAGGGGAATAGATGAAACAGGAGGGCGGAAAAACAGAACGTTGGATCTGTGCTAAAAATGAATTGTTCACTACATATTATATTGTTCAGATAAATTTTTAGTTTAAAGTCTTTGAGTCTTTGATAGAAACTATAAAATATTGTTGGCTTTTTTTCTGCAATAATAGATGAAAGGTAACAATTTCGGCATAAAAATATATCTGTAAGTGATGAAAAAATCGTAATTTTGAGAAAAAAAAAATTAATTTGAATTTTGACATCTGGAATTCAAATTATGTTTTTCGCAATCACGAGTGTGTGTGTGTATGTAGGCGTGTGTGTTTGTGTCTGTGTGCAGGTATGAGTGTGTGGGTAGTTGTGTGTATGAGTGTTTGTGGTAGGGGAGGATGTGTATGTGTGTGTAGGCATATGTGTTTGTGTCTGTGTGCAGGCATGAGTGTGTGAGTAGTTGTGTGTAGGTGTGTGTGTATATGTCCGTATGTATGTATGTATGCGTGTGTGTGTATGTGTTTGTGTATGTGTGTAGTTGTATGTATGTGTGTGTATGTGTTTGTTTGTACGTGCGTGTATGTATGCGCGTAAGTGTAGGATATTGACGCTACCTGGAGATGGTTTTCGCTAGAGGAGTAGCATCGTGAGGATCCTGTCGACGGTGGTGCTGCAGAGGGTGCTGGCGGGAAAATAAAATGATAGCACATCAAAACAGTCAAATGAAAGCAATACGCAATCGTGATTGCTCAGAAAACAAGAATAACTGTAACTTTGTAAAGTATAATCTGAGGGGTCAGATAACTTAAAAATGAGATACAGTGGCTCCCAAAAGTGTTCGTACACCTTGAAATTTTGTAGTAAAATCAAAATAACGCAAAATTGAATTCGAATATGAAGTCCATTTTTTTTCACATCATTCCTATGCCATTCTGAATAACACCCAGTAGTTTTTTTTTTTTTTTTTAAATATTGCCTGATTTTATTTTTGAAATTTGTCAAAAGACGAAGGGTCAGAGAAAAAAATACGCCACAAAAGTCATCGCACACTGAAATATTTTCGAATAAATTCATGATTAAAATTATCATAAGTTGTTTTTTTATTATTTTTGCATTGTGATGACACACTGTAAAGTCATTTGGCTTTAATTTTTTGTTTATTTATGACCTAATATTCTGCTTACTATTTTAAAATGGCAGCTATGCGCATAAACCAAAAACACAATTCGAAATTTGATGTTTTTTCTCTCTCAGTAGCCGTAAATTGGTTTGAAATGTCTCTAAATTAGTTAATTTATACCATTCTATAGTGAAGTGCTTGATAAAATGCTTTAAAGACAAGAATCGGATCGAAAACAAGGTATAAGAAAATGTCAAATGCAAAGTTAACAAAGCGTAATCGGAGATTTACAGTTAAAAAAAATTATGAAAAATACATCTTTGAGTGATGAAAAATTTTCTGCAGAATTGAATGAAACATTTTCATTTAATTTTCCCCTAAAATTATTCGCCAAGTTCTCTGATTACCTGGATTAAATGGGACCTCTTCCTGCAGAAATTTTCTTGTTCGTACGAAAAACAGAAAGCTTACGTTTTTCGCCGTAAAATCAATGATAAATAAGCACAAAACATTTTGGAACAACGTCTTACTTAAAGATAAAAATTAATTCAACATTTTGAGTTAAATTGTTGCATAATTGTAAATAGAAAAAAATGAGAAATTATATCTAAAGAACTTAGTTGGGATCAGTTAATTAGGACGGTGAAGGTGTTTTTGTGTGAGGGTGCAGGACTTGGAAGTTTGAAATTTTTCGATGAATCATGCTGTTCAGTGAAATATTTTTAAAAACAATTTTAAATTATTAGCCTAAAATTTGGCAATCGGAAACAACCTCGTTTTTTTTAAATCAAGATATTGATAAGAAGCACACGTTTTGCGTTTGGTGCCTCAAATATTGTCATTAAGCTTAGAAATATCTCCTCAATCGCCAGATTTAAACTTAATAGAACATATTTGGAGATATCTTCTGGATATATTACGAAAATACACTATTGAAACGGAAAACGAATTAGAAACAGTAAGACTTTAAGTGCTGCTGAACACTTACTCAGAAATTGTTCAAAAAGAAAGAAAAAAACAAAACAATGAAATCTATTCCCAGACGGTTAAAAGCTGTTGCTGATACTGCATGATATTCTACTAAATAATAACTTAGTAAAAAGTTAGATTTATTTACTAGTTTTTTGACATTTTTTCAAAGTGTACGAAGACTTTTGTGAGGTTAAGTTTCTGGCACTTTTTGATTATTGATTTCTTTAAAAATCAAGTTTTATTATGTTATTAACAATTTTCATGTAGTTTTGTTAAAAAATAAATCATAGATCTTATAATTAAATATCCGTTCCAAAATATTAATTTTAACGAATCGATAATGGCGTATTTCATTGAAAATCGTAAGTGTACGAATACTTTTTGCAGCCACTGTAAGTTTTTGGAAAGTTGAAATTATTTGAACAAGTACAAACAACCTTAGTAACCTTTTTTCAGTCATGTCTGGAGCACCTTCCATGTTATTCATATTTAAATGCCAAACTGGTTCATTATTATCTCTTTTCGTGATCATTGGACTAATGGCGAATCCGGGGGGGGGGGGGGCAGCTATGAGGCTGCAGCCACCCCCATACCAGAAATAAATTCTTTCACCCTCTGTCTATGCATCTTAATGTTAAAAAATATATATATAATTTCCTACATCCATTCTATCTTTATCAATTAATTTGTTTTCGCTTTTCTTAAGGTTGATACACAAATTTGCGATTGTAACAGGAGTGCTAGTTTTCCGAAATTTCCCTTCAAATTTCTGAACTTTTTCCCTACCTGTTCCAAATATTTATACATTTACTCACTGAAAGAAGGAAAGGAGAAAAAAGTGTAGATATAATAGCTACTTGTTTTTCTTTCTTTCTCTTTTATTTTCGTGTTAAATATCAATTCTTAAAATTTTGTCTTCTTTCTCGCTGTTTTTCACTATTTGTTTAACATCTTTCAGCTTTTCTTTCTTCTATTTCATTTACATCACCTTGTCAGCGTAATTGTTTTGCATCCTTAACAAGAATTGAAAATTTTGCCTTCAAATTGCATGACAAATACGTCTGAAACGAAAGAAAAAACTTTGAATATACATTTGAAATTTAGAATTTTAACACTGAATACCAAATTTTAGATAATTTCAAATGTAACTCAGAAAGATTCATTAGTCATTAACACCCCTAGATAGCAGATAATGATACAGAACACTTTCGTTTCAATCGATAAACTTTGGTAATGACAAGGAGACCTCAGCAAGAATTTTAACTACCTTCGTCCCCAGAACAAAATTCTGGATTCGCCACAGCATTGGACAAAAAAAAAAAAAAAAAAAAAACCCGCATGCAAAACTAATAAGAATATGAACTGAACTGCAATGCCGCTCTCGAAAGCCGAAACACGAGCTCAAGGTGGGGAGCAAATCCATATTGGTACTGGTACTGATTTCCGCAGGCCGCGGGATAGAGCCCACTTTTCCGCATTTCTGGAATCAAGAGATGTTTTAACAGTAAAAAAAGGGTGAAGGTGAATTCAAGTGCACTGACCACTCCGTCTGCCCCCTGCTTTTGTTGCTTATTGGGTGGAAATTCCGAAATTCCTGGAAAAGGCAGATCACATTTTTGAAATCAGGTTTGAGGAAATCAATGTATGGCAATAAGCTGCAGTGCTGGAATTTTCCGGGGGAGCTGAGCCGGTTTGATATATTCCAGGGGGAGCTCAAGCTCCCCCAGCTCCCCCGGTTCCGACGCCTATGTATATCGACACCATCTAACATGTTTTACGGTTCAACATCATTCAACATTGATCAACGTTATGAAAATAGTTTTATCTCAATTTTCTACGAACTTGTGAGTTATAATTGGTGGGGAATCGCTTGACATTCTTTGCAAGTTAACTGAAAGCCTTTGTGAAGGAACCATGCATTCCACGTTTATTTATTTATGTTTTGTGATGTTCCTCTCCCTAAAAGTGGCCGGAAGGACGAAAATGGATTACAAAACTCGATTAAGTCTTGCGCAAGCTCACTACAACGAAGTGCGCGGGAAAATTAGGTGTGCAACGCCGAGACCTAAGGTGGTCCGCATTGAAAACGAAAAATTCAATGTGGTTCCACCAGCAACAATAATCTACAGGTGCGGAAGTTCCTCCGGCTGTTGCGACAAATCAACTGAAATTTGTGTCGCGAAAAAGAAAAAGAAAGTGAAAATATTTTTCTTTGTTAATTCTTTGAAAGGAAAAAGTACTAAAATAAAGAGACAGAAAGTGAGAAAATTTGTTTTCACTAACCACACGGAGTGCTATTGCGTGGACAAAAGGAATAAGCCTCGGTAGAAAAAAAAATATTTAAAAACTGTCATTTTCGTCGGTGTTTCATTCATGGATTATAGGGCATTACATGAGTTTCATTTGTTTGGTTTTCTGTATCGTGCAATATGTGTTATATTATTTTCATCCTTTGAAAATTGCTCATTAGATGGATTTGTTTTTAAAATAAATCGTCTGAGACGAATGTTACAATAAGGTAAGTCATAAAAATTTAAACGGAAAAGAAATAATTGCTCTGTGAAATTACTTTAACCGTAATTAAATTTCCTTTTTTTCAACTCATTTTTGAATAAAAAATTTTACTTGACGATTAATGTTATGAATAATTTTCTCAGTTTGTTATTGAAAGAATATTTTTCAACTTTAAAATAAACACAAAAACATCAAAAACTGAAAATTATGTCTACTTTCTATATTAAACTACTTTAAACGAAAGTGTTCCTTATGATTGAATGTGTTAAAAATATGATTTTTGTCGATGCATTTGAAGGTTACAGAGAGAGAAACCTGTCGGTCAAAAGAAGCAAATTTTGAGAAAAACGCATTTGAATGTTTGACGGGGCTTTTCCCTAGCACCGCCTCTTTTCAAACAAATATTTCAGTTGAATTAGGGTTTTGTACAAAAAAAAAAAAAAAAAAAAAAAGATATATTACTTGAAAAATATACTTCAGCAACCGCTTGATGGCATTATTGTTTCGTTTCCTTGAGGGGGGGGGGAGACTGATCGCATTATTCTCTTGTAACCTTTTTTGAACAATCACGATTGCTTATTGTTCTCACTTGACCGTTCTCTTGGTTCCTTTTTCAACCCCACCCTCCTTTGCAGGCGCGACTCCTCCCGGTAGCCGCCTCTCGTGGTCAGTGGCGTCCATGTCCTACACAAATGCACGTCCATACACATACAGACACGCACCTTTACACACATACAGATACGCGAACGTGCATACACACAGGTCTACACACACACACAAGCCTACACATGCACAACTGTACACACGTAACCTCCTAAGAGGAGGGACAGGAGCCATTTCTAGAAACAAGTCAGTAAGGTAGTAACCAAGTAGGGTTCAGTCGCAACTCGTGGTTGCGAAAAACATAATCTGAATTCAAAATTTCAGAGTTCAAATTAATTGTAAATTTTTTTTTCAACTTCTCTCTAATTTGATCAAACATTATCTGGCAGCTTTGTTAAGGCTAAGTAGATCCTATATCCTAATAATATCATAACGACGCTGCCAGGGAATGTTCACCCCAACTATATGTCATATGTGATAATATCGTTAAACAGCAGATTTCAAATGCTTTGCTTCGTTTGAAGAAAAATTAGTTTAAAGTTACTCGCTTAATGCAAATATGTTTATAGTCTTTTAAGCAAATCTGAATAAATAATTTCAACCTATTTTATCGTTCAAAAATATGTATGAAAGTTTTAAATTTTTTTATCGCAAGCTTTTTCAAAAATCATAACTAAAAAATGCGTAAAACAGGATGTGAACAAATGTAATACTGTTGCTCTGAAGCGACGAGATATTTTTTGAAATGATTAAAAAAAAGTTTTCTATTGAATCAAGCATTTTAGCAATCGCAAGTATGAAAATAGACTATGGAACTAGATTAATACAATAAAGTGTAAGTATGCGAAGCATATTTGCAATACTACTCGTACAGCTAAAATATGACTTATTTATATCATATTACAAAATTTATGAAAAAAAAAAAAATATATACATTGAATTTTTCCTGCAAATATTCTTTACTACGTGGCTATTTACAAAGGCAATGTGCGTGAAATGATACTCAAGTCTATTTCCTCCTCGTCAAGTTAAGCGTTCCTAAATAACATGTGTAAAAGTAATCTGATGCTAAACGTGTAGTTCTAAGTTCAAATCATCTGCCTAATTTATCTAGACATCTGAAAGCACGTAGAGTAGCAAAAGAATGACCAGAAAATTACAGTACAAGACATCGAGACTCTATTGCAGTGGTTTCTTGGTTTTGAAAATTAAACAAATTAAAAATTGGGAATGCTATGCTTCTGCAATATTAAAATTCCCGGAAATCAAATTTTGATTGATTTCCGACAGCGATGCAATCTCTAACACTATTTTCCCAATTCCATTTCCTTTTTTTCATTCGACTTTTTTAAATTTCAAAATGAATGCATTTTTTGTACTTAAGTAAATGTCTCTGACTAAATTTTAAGGTATGATACACTTCAGACTCGCTTTCCGGGAGAACGTACGGTGTTCCAAGAAGATAACGCCCCTATTCATGGGCACCAACCACTGTGTTCAAACATGGTTGCATGAGCATGACTATGAAGTGGAACATCTAATGTGGTGTCATCAGTCCCCTGATCTGAATATCACTGAGCTTTTTTTATTTTTTTATTTAGAGAATCAAGTCTGTGCGCGGTTTCCTCTTCCTCGCACTCTATCTAAACTCGAGACTATCTTGCACGACGAATGGGTGCGAATTCCAATGAAATGTATTCCAGACCTTTATTTGCCAGTCCCACGTCGAATACAAACTGTCATTTGTGCAAAGAGTGGCCCAACCCCTTATTAATAAATGATTTTTATATTTTCACAGGTATTCCTATTATATTGTCCTATACCTGTATATTTTATCAAAATAAAAAGAAAATGTTCGACGTACGTATAGTTAAGTTCTTGATATTATAATAAAAAACTATGTGTGCAGATTTTTTTTTTTAAGCTACTGATTATATCCGGATAGCGAGGGCTGGATCCACAATTTTCTACTGTACAAAGAAAGATAAAACATTGCAGACGATAATACATTTTATAAATAACTAGCAAAAATACCCGGCGTTGCCTGGGTCAGTAATAATTGTAAGAAACAATCGCTACTTTCTTTCGTTTTCTGTTTTAACTGAAAGAACTCAAAACACACCGCTTTGACGTGATTAAAAATCGAGCTTCTTCCTTACCCATAAAAGTAAAATAGCAATATGTATAAAGAACCAACGAATATTCATTTAGAAACAAAAGCACAAATTTAAGCATATAAAAATTTGAAGAATTTCCAAAATATGAACTAACAGAAACAAAGATCACTAAAAAAACCGTGCGCTTGCTTCATTTAATTAAGTAGTACACACACACACACACAAAGAAAAAAAAAGCTCTCTACTATGTTTCTCTCAGGGTGCGAAAAGTAGAGTTTCCAAATGTTTAAATGACTATAAACTCATGTTTGCTCCGGAGAAACCTTTATTCAAAATTTTCGTTATGATTACTTTTAATATTGTTGTTGTAAGGCAACGAATTTTTGTAACAATGGGTTTTATATTTAATCACATAGAGTAAAGAAATTACACAGAGAGGCCCTGCTATACTAATAAATAGAAGCCGGAAGTTGCACCGCTGTATCCCAAGATACTTAGCTTCATGCTAAGTATTTTAAGATACATCTTGATTCAAAACATTCCATTACTGAATCTCAATTGGTTGTTAATTTAAACTTAGATATTTTTGCAAGTTTATGAAGCACGTTTTTGAAATTGCAATAAGACATGAATTAAAATGCAAACCAATCCGCAAGCTACTTTATACGGTCTCTTTGCGAGATTGGTGAAAACTATACTCGCGAAGCGATCACGTTATCATAACCCCTCTCATCATTGCACTGCTGTATCCCATAATTCCGGCTTCAATTTCATCTCCTTTTTACCATAGACGAGGCCTCTCTATGTATATTTCTTTGCTCTATGTTCAATCATAACATGGGGAAATTACATGAAATTTACTGTTTTCCAACATAACTCTTTTAAAATAAGTTTTTTAGCAATAAATTACTGCCTAAGTTGTTCCCTGATAATGTAGTTATCAATGGTGAAAAAATGGCTAAAATCCGTCCAGTAGTTTTGAATTTTACCCCGGACATCCGGACAGAAGTAGCCCTTTATGTATAAAGATAAGCACATCAGACGATAAATTTAAATAGCAGTTACAAATTAGTATTTTATTATATAGGGAGGGAGAGGTTCTGCAGAGTAGAACCTTGAACTCGGATCACATTTATTCTATTCAAGAGTCACAACTGACTTCAACTGTATTTATGTCGAGGTCTGCATACTAGTGCCTTGCCTCCATTATTTTATATACCGATAGATGGCAGCACCATCACCGGATCGAACAGTTAATGAGAATTTAGAACTAGTCCAAGAGCTAATAGCTACCTGGTACTAGCACCCCCAGAGGTATCGTTTCACTTGGAGGACATTGAGACCACGAGCATATTTAACGTCGCCCAGTCCCCTTTAATGACGACGGTGGGTCTTCGACCAGCGGGGATCGAACCCGAGCCCCTCCGGCCCCGAGTCCAATGCCCTACCGATCAGGCTACCACGGCCCCCGGATCACATTTGCTCTGACTTTTCAAAGAAATAAATCCATGCATTAGCAGCTTTTTGAGGTGTGTATTTTAGTGTTTCGAAATAAGAGACGAATGAAATTCTTTTATAACAATGATTGTTATTTTACTTCAGATTTTATTCTAATTAGGGATAATGTCTTTTTCAATATTACATAACATTCAAGTGAAAAGAATTGCTTTCCATAATTTAAAAAAAAAAAAAAAAGAAGAGAAAGTAATCCTATTCAATGTCAAACGCGTTTCTAATTTGCATATCCTACCTTGAAAGTCTTTTCCTGTTAGCGTATTTGCAGCGAGAAGTATTTTTTGTCCCTTGACTGTATTCAAAAAACCACGCTATCTCATTTGAGAATATTTCCACTGCTGTTAGCAACGAATTATAGAAAAAAAAAAAAAAAAAAGCTTTTGATGGGGAAACCGCTTTTTTTTTTTTCAAATTACTTTTTGCAAACGACTTTGGTGTTTATAACATTTTGCATGGCACTTAATTTCTTAAATATGTGCTGCAATCTACGAAATCGTTGTGGGATGAACTGGGAAATTTCCTCCTATTGTATTTTTTCAGAAGGATTGCGATTGAAGTGTTAATCATAAAAGCAGTGAATAGTTCCTCTGCAAAGTTTATTTTTTATTTTTTATTTTGTTCCAGTAAAACGTACAGAAATAATTAATGAATCCTATTCACCTGACATCAGCGCGGGTCTTAAACGTCACTGCAGTGCATTGTGGGAACTATAGCACACGAAAACCCAGTACTACAGCGTACAATAAGACTTGCTTTTATGCGGCTTATAAACTCTTCTTTCCATTTAAAAGTGAGAAGTTTTATAAGTTTTTAACTAAGAAATGTTGTAAAGGAATGATGAACAATTCATTTAATACGAAATACTCTCTTTATTATCGTACTAGCAGTACCCGCACAGCGATGCCCGTGCTAAAAATTTAATGGAAGTCCATTGAATATTGAATAAAAAAAATTGACGACCCCTCCCCGCCTGATGTAAATTGATCACTTTTCTTTGTATAAAATGCGTACACACCTTTTCAAAGAAAAAAACCTATTAAAGTTTCTTTGGAATTTAAAACTTTTCGTCAAATCATTAAATTAGATTTACAGTTATACCTTTTGCAAGTGAAACGGATGTTTTTTCAATGGTTCTCAATCCTTCCATGATTATTAACTATGAACACGTAAACAATAACAGTACTGTCATATAAGTTAAAGGCAACAATTTTCAACTTAATTAAAAATATGGTCATTTTTATAGTAATGAATGGACTTTAAATCCACTCCACCGCAGTCATTCCGTCAAAACGCATCAACTTGAATTTACCAACCTAGTGCATGAAAAATTATTTGATTTAACAGTTCCTTTCTGTTACTTCTCTATCACGAATGTATTCGTCAGTTAAAAGATTGGATTGTTACACAATTTCACAAAAATATCGTTTTGTTCTAAGAAGTCCAAAAACTTGGTTCAGAAAAGTTATTTCATGAGCCAAGTTCGATCAAAATGAGGCCCTGTGTAGACGGTGTCACCGATAAAATAATTCAGATCTGAATGGGTACCAAAAGCTGTTCCTTATAGAAGTTGGACTGTCCCATGTTTTTCAATTCATTCAGAAAACATTTTTTTTATTTTCTTTGATTCCGGATTTTAAACTTGCGGCAAGTTTTGGTCGTCAATAAACAATTTCCAAAACATTTGACTGCTCCAATTATACAGTAACTTGCTAAGTTTAAATTCGGGATCAAAAAAAGTAAAAAATTGTTTTCAAAATGAATTGAAGAACACAGGGCAGTCCAATTTCCATGAGGAACTGCTTTGGAACTTGTTATCCGTCGAGATCAGAATCTTGTCGGTGACACCGTCTACCCAGAACCTCATTTCGATCGAACTTGGCTACTTTTCATATTGATATTTTGTTTGGATATCATTAAGTTTTGAAAGCTAAATCATAGTAGTGTTCTCCTTTAGAATTAAATGTAAAAGCGCGTACAAATACAACTTCCATCCCCCCAGCTTATACGATGCACTGGTTTCTTTTGATTAATAATTTCGAAGATATTTCGATAACTGGGAGTTTGGCGCTATCGTCAATAATAAATATATAATTATTTGTTTCTGTCACTATCAGCAAGGCCATGGCCGAAGTACAGTAGCCCTTGGTCTTTGGCGTCGACAAATTTGGCGACAATTGGGAAAATTGTTAAGACTCCTAGTTTTCAAACTTTTCCCGCAATTCCTACATTGTCTGGGGGAATTATAATAACGTAGATCGTAAAATATGCAGAATTGGCGAAAACATTTCCCCATTGCTTATAGTTCCGTGGCGTCAAGTTTGCGGACCTTTAAGAAATTAAAATGAAGCGAAGCTAAAAGACGTAACCATGGCAATGCGAAACAAAACATCAGTAGTTTTAATGGAGATTTGATTTATTCGAACTTTATTTTTAACGGCTTGTAACTTTTTTTCCTTTGGAGATAGAAGGTTATTTTTTCGACCAGAGGTCAAGATATTTCTGGAGTAAAAAATGTCACTTTTTCCAACGGTGTCAAGAAGAAAACTGTGGGACAATTCCTTCACTTTTTATTGATAGATTTAATGAAGAAAGTATTACCAAAATTTCTGTAAGCCTAAAAAAGTTTGAGAGAAAAACGCAAATTGCTCCCGTCGTAATGAAGTTAGAACATTGAAACAAATTGCGTAGAACGCGGAAAATTCTATCCTTTTCAACGATATAAAATATTAATATGAGCAAGTAATTTTTCACCCCTTTTATAGCCAATAATAGGCAATTTACGTGAAATTTGGACCTAAATTGGAATAAAAAAAGAACTATTTATCGGATTTTTTTCGAATTATAGCCTATGTTACTCAGTAAGAAGGCACCTTTCATATAGTGAAGGAATTTTTCAAATAGGTGCAGTGGTTCCGGAAATTACCTCGAACATATAAACACACCAAAATCCGCCCTCTCTCTTTATAATATTAGTAAAGATTTTCATGGGTTTAAGCCTCTTTGATTCCTCATCAGAAGTATGTTGAAAACTCGAATTTTCTTTTTACTTTTCCCTTTTCTCGGCATTTTTCATGCAGTCATAGCCCTTAGCATGTTCATGATGTGTACGAAATCCAGTAATCCTTAAATAAAACCAGTTTTTTTAGCACTAATAACACTGTGTAGTTGGTCAAAATAGCTACAGACGGACAGTTGATGGGACGTTGCCAAACCGAGGACAGGGTCCATTGTGCTGTGACTCTGATGTCGCAAGATTTGCCCATAGCAAAAGAATAAAATTCAACAATCTTTAATTAAGGTTGAAAATTAGACTGATTTTCCATTGCCAAAAAGCGTGCATTTGTTTTTAGTTTATGACTGATGTAATAAATATCTGAATACAAATGGTTTTAATTTACGTTATATAATTTTATCTATAACTTATTGCAACAGACTTGAGTTTCAATGTCTGATTAACTTTAAAATGCATGATTAAAAATAGAAAACTTGATTAAAATATTCCATGAGGGGAAAATGCATTAAAAAATCATATCTTGATGTGTGGTTCACGGTTGAAAAACCATTTATCAAGATTGGGCTATAATTGAGAAACAACAAATACTTGACTGTTAAACATCTTGAAATATTGATAAATATTGTAAGCACAAATTACTGTTCGAGTAGTACGTTTTTGTGCGTCATAGAATCAGGGGAGTGCACAGGAGGGGGGGGGGGACACCTGTTGGCCCAGGCCCGAGCCTGAAGGGGGCACGAGATTTTTAAAATGAAGGAATGAAGAGTGAAATGTATTGACGTAGGGGTAAACAATATGTAGGGGGGGGGAGCAGGAAAAGTCATTTGTGACGGGATGCAGATTTTCTGTGCACGCTCCTGCATAGAATAACAAGTAAGCATTCTCAAGCGCACAAGTTGTACATAATCGACGCATAATGTGACGCATAATAAATATGCATAATCATGTGACATGTAAAAGATCCCTTGTGTATTCGTTTGACTTTGAATTCCCTCGGCAAAATTGAATCACTAGTGCAGGTTCGCATCAAATAGAGTCCATGTGCCTCCATCTGGCGGAAACTGGGCATCAAAAATTATCCGTGTCATTGACATCCGCGCCTTAATGGTGGCACATAAAAGTCTGGATGTGGTATCAGAAGATTGCACTAAGTCTGCTAAAGGCTAAATAGCCTAACGCAGCCCCTTTAGAAAGAAAGGAAAACAAAATTGAAGTTAGGGGAAAGGTAAACACAAAATGATGTCATTGCTCAGAGCGCTCTCTGAAACAACAATTAAAGCACAAAACGATTTTTTTAAAGACGTTTTTGAAAAGATTTCGTGACTTCGTTAAATATAGCTCTGATTGTTTTTGTAACAAAACTTTCCTTTACACGAAGAAAGAAATTTAAAATCAATCTTGTTTCGTAAGATTTGTTTCTATGTCTTGTTTTTTTTTTTTTTTTTTGAACTGCCGTGGAAGGATACTCTTTTGACCTTCTTTTTCCTAAACATATAAGTCAGTAGCAAACGACGTTCTTTTCATTTTTTGAAAAAAAAAAAAAAAAAAACAGTTGTGATATTAAGTTTGTTGTTCATGTTAATCGTGCACAATTGATTTATGACAGTTACGAAGAGAAAAAACTCCCTTTTTTAATTAGTTAAACTATGATGAAGTAAACACCAGATTTTTCAGGATGTGACAATTCTCATCTATTAAAATGGTGAATTTTTATATTGCATATGCTTACCTTGGGAAACAATGTAAAAAAAAGAGGATTCATTTCTCTCTGATGGTTAATCCTCATATTAGTGTTTATAGACGTCATAGGAAATCCACCAAATTATTTTTCTCTTTCTTAGATCAGGGCTTCTCAAACTTTTCTTCCGATTCACTGCATTCTTTGAAGAATCAGAATTTTCTAAAGGCACCGTAGTTTAGTTCTATAACAGGGCTGTCCAACTGGCGGCCCGCGACGATGTTGACGTACATCGATGATGACATTCCTGCCCTTGTCAAGGAGGCGGATATGCCTCAGTTTTCCCATTATTAAGCGAATTGTTTTAAAATCCTTCTGTTTCATTGTTTTTAATGAATAATTCAACTATTAATTGTTATTGTATAAGAGGTAATTGTTCAACTTTTTCAAATTGCGGCCCGCCAGGTGATCAGTGACCGAAATTCTGGCCCGTGGGCTCTTTGCAGTCGGACAGCCCTGTTGTATAATATTCTTATTACTGCTGCCATAGGCATTTTGCGACATCCCTCATTTCTTCCTGCGGTACCCCCGAGTGCTGCGGCACCCAGTTTGTCAACCGCTGCCTTAGATCACAGAAAATTCAAGGGATGATTTAGGATTGCAGTTTAATCATGCTTGAGGTTCAATTAGTTTCTCTTGCAAAGTAGGACAGTCTTCTTGAGAGTAATATTAAAAATAAAAACGAAATTTCAACGTTACCATTAAAAATAATCATAACTTTTGCTACTGCAATCAATCAAAAATGAAGGAAAGTGTCAGCAATCTCAATTTAAGTCGAAATAGCTGATGTGTCTAATTAAAAACCAGCTACTTTTCTTTTTTCCGAAAAAATACATGCAAACGTTAGAGTTTTTTTTCTCAGAAAACTTTTTTGATCTTTTTGTGCTAAAGGTTGCGAAATATTTTCCAAAAATCAGCCAAGTTGCAAGAATTTAAATGCGAGCTAAGATCAAACACTAAGTACACTTTTGTTGAAAAGTTTTTATAAATCATGCTGCACGGCCGCATCGCAACTGTTATAGCTACTAGTACCATCTTTTACCACAAAATAGAGATGAGCCTTTCTCCTACTTTTTGTACTAGTTAGCTCTAAATTTTTAATTTTGGCACCTACACCCCTTTGCTTCCTCTTGATGCATCATTCGAGAGATAATTAGAGAACAATATGAGATATATGCATGTTAAAGGTGAAAGAATTTCTGATTCGAGAGAAGATTAGTTTTTGAATAAGCATGTTTATGAAAAAAACTGGTGGGATATTTTTTGACGTGAATTTAGCCAATATTAGTTTGTTTTTATTTACAGTGCCGGTTGAAACTGCCACCCCTTCTTCTTCCCAGATTTTTATATCGAGTTTCTACGAAAAAAAGTTCAGAAATAGGGTTAATTTGCCGCTTAGGGCATGGATCCCTGCTTGCTCCCCCCTAGATCAACCCTTGTTTATTTAAACTATTCCTCTTTTTCATTTTTAAAAAACATTAAAGCATGATATGTATCAAATTATAAAAAACAAAATTTGATGCTTACGATTAATCATGAATGTGATTTTTTTGTTGCATAAAATTTCCAATTGTTATGCAACTGGAAAATCGCCCGTCAAGGTATGACGGGTGAAAATTGCTTTTGCATTTGAACGAAGCAATTGCCTGTTTGGTGATATTTCGATAGCTGAAATTTTAACCCTAACTCCAGTGGATTAACCCTAAACTCTAGCAGGCAGGGTTCATTGTTGACCACTTTTCCGTTTCTTCATTCTCCTAAAATAACGGTTTTACCAGTAAAACAGTTAAGCTATCGGATCCAGTTCAGCCTTGTCAAAATAAAGCATTTCTCTGTATGTCAAACATTACCGAAAAATATTATCAAATTATCATGCTACGGCGCGAGTTTCATTGTTGGTGATCCTAGAGTGTTACTCGATCAGTGAATTGGCTGTTATACAGTATGTATATATGAGGATTCTTCTTTTTCATTTTCCAAACACTTTAAAATATTAGACATGCATAAAATTATAGAAAATAATTTTGATGCTTGTTATTTATCGTGGATGTGGAAAAAAACAATTTCCCTCGCATCATCTTTCGTTGCATTAAAATTCTATACTATGCAATTGAAGAGTACTATGCAATTGAAGAAAGTGCTGAGCCTTATTTCGCATACTAATAAAGTAGAAAAACTAACTTCATTCGCTTGACGTCATATGAATCTACAGTGACCTCATTAATCGTCTGATAGATAATTTATCAACAAGATTCAAAACCCGTTTATCTCATTACCTGAATAGAAAATGAAATTACCAAAGATTACAGAAAAAGAACCTGAAGTTGATCGTACAGCTTAATTCTTGAACCGCGTTTCATGAAAATTATAAGGAAAAATATAATTTACTAATTTTACCATGCAAAAGGGAGAAACATTTAAATTAATTTAGCGTCGCACACATTAACTGAGATAACAATGCATGATACAAATTGGTAATGAAGATTGCAAACCACATGTTCCGGTATTGCAAGTAAAATAGTGCAAGAGAATGTAACTATGACGTAGAACCGATACGATATCAGTTCAGGAGAAAAATATTGCTAAAGTAGGAAAAAAAGTTAGCACCATAAAATATCTTTTGTGAGAGTGTAACTATTTCGTCATCAAAAATTTAAAACGTGTCTTTTCGTTTAAAAAAAACGAGCAGATGTGTGTCTTACTTTTATGCTAATTTAATGATAATAGTACCTTAGAGTAAGGAAGAAAACACTTAAAATCCCCCCCCCCATGGATTTAGAAGAGATTTTCGCTATCGTGAAACTGTTAAGCTGCCAAAACCCCTAGTTTGTCGCGAACCGAAGTAAAAAAGCGTTTTACAGAGATTAATTTCCCTAATATCGGCAATTTTAATGTGATTCAATGGTTAACTCTCTAAATAACGCCAAACTGAAACCAGAGTAGAAAAATTTCTTTTCGCCAAATTTATCACTAACTTGCCGCCAAATATCGCCAAAAGTGCAACAAACTTTGGCGATCAAAATCTCGGCGACATATGGCCAAGTGTTCGCCAAATTATAATATCACTTCAGTTTGATTTACACTGATTTTCACCCAAAAAGGTGTAAAGGACCCCTTTTGGAACATCCAAAGGCAACCAAAAGGGGAGGTGCGCAACTAGACTCCACTAGGAGTCTACCCCAAATTTCAACTTTCTACGGCATACCGTTTTTGAGTTAAGCGAGATTCATCGATGACGTCGCAACAGACTGCGATAGAGCCGCTATATAGACAGGCCGACGCATCAGCTTAAGTTTAGCCATTTTGGATCGGATTTTTCATTGTTGCACTGCTAGGGTTACCACAGCAAAGTTTCGGATTTCGCCAAATTTGCCGAAAATTCACGAGCCGCTAATAATTGCTCACAGTGAACAATCAGCAAACGCGATAACTTGCCAGAAAAAACAACCACTCAAACACGCGCTCCGATCCAAAATGGCTAATCTTAAGCTGATGCGTCGGCTCGTATATATAGGGGCCTTAGACTGCGATGCTGTCTCTGTTGCGACGGTAACAGATACATATATACGCACGTTCAGATGTGACGAGAAAAATCGTGATAATTAACTTGGGGATCGTCAAAATGGATGCTTCGGACGTCCAAACGTTTTTAGGTATATATTCACGTGCGTGGGGCCGAAAAAACAACTCAACATTCCTTCGGGAGAGCGCAAAATGAAAATTTAGGCCGATACTTGGGTGAAATTTTTTTCGCGAGTACAACTCCTTCCTCTACAATGTAAAAGGAAGTCAACGAGCTGATGTGTGCATCACATGACTTTCTTTTACACCAATTTAATGATGATAGTGCCTTGGAGTAAGCAAGGAAACCTTTTAAATATTTTCGCCCCTAGTTCGTCACGAATTGATGCAAAAAAAAGTGTTTTACGGAGATTAGTGTTCCCAATATCAACAATTTTAACGTGATTCGATGGATAACTCTCCAAATGTCGCCAACAGCGCCAAGTTGAAACCAAATTCGGCAAATTTTATTTTGGCAAATTTGTCGCCAACTTGGCGATACATCGTACAGTTGGCGACCAAAAGCTTGGTGGTTTAAGCCAAGTGTTCGCAAAATTATAACATCACTTTAGTTTACATTGATACAACGCTGATTATCCCCAAAAAAGGTGTAAGAGATCACTTTTGGAACGTTCGAATACGACCAAATGGGAAGGTGCACAACTAGACTCCACTAGGCGTAAACATACCAAATTTCAACTTTCCACGACATTCCATTTTTGAGTTATACAAGATACGTACATACGTACGTACATACATACATACGTACATACCCGCATTCAGATTTCACGAGAAAACTCGTGGTAACTCACTCGGGGATGGCAGAAATAGATATTTCGGGTGTCCATATACGTCCTTAGGCATATATGCACGTGCAGTAGGGTCAAAAAAAAAAAAAAAAAAAAAAAAAAAAAACTCAACTCAACATTCATTCGGGGATGAGTAAAATGGAAAATTAGGCCGAAATTTGAAGGAAATTTTCGCGAATACAATTCTTTCTTGACTATGTAAAAGGAAGTAGAAAAAGAAAGGCATCACTTCTTTTCCATGGAAAAGAGTGAAAAATGAGATTTTTTCACCGTGTAACGAAACATTTGTTATTTTTTTTCGTAAAAATAATCTAAACGATATATAAATTGCTTTCAAACCACTTTTTCTTTTGGTGAGTCCTCCCAAACCCCAAGGTGATTTCCTCTAAATCTTTTTGTTCAATTATGGCACTGCCACAGACCTTTGCCGATCCGTCAGATCAGCGAATAAGAATCTCTGGCATATAGATAGAGTTTTTTTATTTTCAACGTTTCCTAAATTAGTTTTTCAAATCGAAAAAAAAAAAAAAATGAACAGCAGGTTTTGTGAACAATTACAATTCCCAAATTGAAAATGACCGTGCTTTCGAAACTAATAGTAGAATTCAATTTTTGAAATTAGTGTCATTTAACATCTCTGATTATAGCTGGAGTTAGCAGATGTCAAATTACTGAATGAAAAGAAAGTTAAAAAAAAGCATAAGTTGGAAAAAGAACGTAAGATAATAAAAATGTCCGAGCGTTTGAGCAGGTGAAGTTGAGTTATTTTTTCAAATGATTCTTTACAACACAGTTATGTCAGTTTCAAGGCTTTTTTATGCATTTCCTGCTAATTTAATGATTTTAGAATGGATAAAAAGATGGGGTAGTATGTCATAATTTAATTTAACTCCATCTTCATTATATTCGTATATACATATAATGCTTACGGAAGTAGCCAATCATTTACCATGGGTTTTCCTTTCAAAAGCTAATTGACGATGAAAATATATAATCGAAGCGTATTTTCATCGAAATTGTGAAATTATTATTAACATTATTATTTTTTAGTGGTGTCAAAAGTTACTGCACCAAAGTAATAGACTTTCAAGCTTATTATTTCGGACATCGCTCACTAATTTGAACAACGTCATATCTCAAAAAACGTGTTTTTTCAAGAAAACGATTTTAAAAATTAAAAGTAAGGTATGTTGTAAAACTATATTTCAAGCCACTGATTGAACTTTTACTTACGCAAAAGGTCTTTTTCGAGAAAATACTTCATGAAGAAGTCAAAAAAGTGCAAGTTTTAAAAAGTTGCGTTTTATTTCTGACGTTCTTGCACTAAATTTCAAATATACTACGTACAGTAGACCCTCGTTTTACGCGGGTGTTTCATTCCACGTAAATTGAAACCGCATAAATTGAAACCTAATATAGTAGTGTTAAAATAGGGGTTAGGTTCCGTAGATAAAAAAACTACTTTAGTTAAGTGATGACTAATTGTATAATAAGTTTAATGTGTACTTATATCGATTTTTATTCACAACATGCGAAAGAAAACGTAAATTAATTTCGGTTTATAAAGAGGAGCTGGCTATGATAGTCTTTTGGCAGTCATTAAGACTTTTTCTCTGTAATTCTTTGCAGAGCATTAACGCATCCACGACCACTTGCGTCACACACACACATTTCCATGATAGAATCTTCCTTCACTAGTATAAATAAGAAAGATCATTGCTATTGTCTAGGAATGGCTCAAAATTTTCAATGTGAACGTTTTGGTTGTGTGTTACCGATGTCGATATTCTCGTTCATTTTCGCCGCCTTTAAAAGCTCTTCTTCCAGTGAGTTCTGAACTGTGTGAGTTTAATAACTTTATTTCTGAAAAGAGCTTTGGAAGAAATTGCTTAAAATGTCTCCAGTGGCCCAAGCTAGATTGTTAGCAAGCCAAAATGCAGTTTATTACGTGTAATCTATAATCTTTAGGAGTTTGGATTTTGAAAGAGGGGAAAATGTTATCTGCTTGCATTGCCGCATCCGCGTAAAAACAAAACTCATCTGCGTAAAATAAAATAAAGGTATCAAATCTTAAATCGCGTATAATCGAAACCGCGTAAAATAAACACGCGTAAAACGAGGGTCTACTGTAATTCAAATGTCTCAGAATATGTCATTGTTGTTACTAATTGTTCTCTTTACAATACCGACATAAATGCAAACAGCAAAACGCAACAAATCCTTGGTTAAAAAATAAAAATGGAAAATACTCTTTTTGTATGTGAAATACTGTTTTCGGAATTAAAAATACGAGCTTTCACTAAACGACGCCCAAGTTTCAAGCCTAATAGATCAAGTACAACACAAGATTCTTGGAATTCCGAAAATATTGTTGAAAATGCAAATACGACAAGTTTGCTCTCTAACAGCGATTATGCTACAGAAACACAGGTCTTGTAGAGATATGCTACTCATTCATAGCAGTTCAAGAGAATGCATACCTCAAAATCGCTAATTTTTAAAATGTGACGGTTTTTAAAGGAATGAGCTATAGGTCTTCATTGAAAATCATTGTGCAGTGCAGACATTTGAAATACCTGTGCAGTAAATAAAGAGAAACCACATTTTTAAATGTGAGAAGTTAGTATAGAAAGAGCATGCTATTTAAAGTAAAATAACACTAACACGAAAAGAAGTTTAGTAGGTTTGTAAAAGATAGAGCTTTGTATAAGAAGAGTTTCAATGTTCCACCTCACTTCCTGTACCTTTTTGAGTTGCTAGAAAATGATTGCTACAAAATTACCAAATCCGACAACTAATAGGGTAACACCCCCAGTAATTGACAGGTCACCAGTGATTGACACTTCCAACAAAAATGTCCTAAAATAGGATTCATATAAAATCTTTTAAAAGCAAAAGGCTATATACTAACTGAATATACATTTACCTTAAAGATTATAACTTCAATTCATGTTACTAAATGGTAGCAGTGCATAGGAAAAAGAAATAATTGTGGCTGGTGTCAAATCAGCCATTTTTGTTGCAAAAGCTTCATCAATCCATAAAATCTGAATTAAAATATATTTTAAATTTTGGTTGTCGAAAGTTTTGTTTAGTTGAAAGATCTTACTTTGAGTGGGTAGAAGTAAATTTTTGGCTCTTTTTGGGTTTTCGAAGAAATGATGGATGCCATTTAGTGGTGCTTCAGTTTTGCTAGTCCCCAGTAATTGGTACATGTGCTTATAGTCCCTAATGTGTTCTGCAATGTGTCACTAGTTTGATTTTTGATACTTTTGCTGCAACAATATTATATGGGTTCTACTATTGATTTGAATACTCCAGAATTTACTGATAAATTTTTAACAAAAACAATAAAAACAAATATGTTTGGCCATCACAGTCAGATATTGCAACTGTAGAGAACTGTTCCATTTTTATGGTCCCTTTGAATCATCGAGTTAATGTTCCTTTTTATGTGAAAACAGCTATAATTCGTAAAATCAAAACTGCTGGCCGACTGACGAAACAGCGATAATCTCAATATTTTTTTTAATGTAACATACCAAACTTTTATTTCTCTAAAATACGTTTTTAAATTCAAGATGCGTGATTTAACATTAATTTATGAAAAATTACCTTCCTTAAATTAACATTAATTATGTCTCTTACGATGATGAAATTTGTATGTAATCTAAAAGTGAAAAATAAAGTGATTTTACAGTTCTATTAACATGTGCCAATCACTGGATCACAAGGTGTCATACACTGGGGTATGAGTTGTCAATTACTGGTGATTTTGGTAACTTTTTATACATATACTTCTATAAAAACATCTATTCAAATATTTTTGTTTTTAGTGCACTAAATAGATGCACAGGTGTGCATTCCTTGATACAAGAATATTTACAAGTAAATGTTTCTTTTATAAGAAACGAAAACAGAGGTAAGTTTAAGGACAAACTCTTAAAGTGCCAGTTACCGGGGTTGTTACCCTATATAGAATAATTAAATTTGACGCACTTAAAATAATTTTTTGTGCAACTTGTTTTTATGAGCAAAAATCAAAATAAAGTAATAAAAATTGCAAGACTCATTCAAAACCCCTCAGATGTATATAGGGATTGCAATACCGGTATACTGAATACCGGTATTTCAAGCACTTCTCAACCTTTTTTACTTTGCGGCACACTTAAGAAATTTATAGATCAGCGGGGCACACTGAACTTAATTTCGCAATGGTAATATAGAATTGTTTTTATTATTCGCTGGTAAAGAGATGGGGGGGGGAGGGGAACTTTTTTCATATGAGTAAAACAATTATAACTAACGTAGTATACATAAATTTATTTAGAAAGTAGAAATGTTTCGAATGTATTGAAGTTGATAATAAACAACAAAACTTCCCATATCAGACTTAACAGAAAATTATGCTTCATGTGTTTCAAAGCATTTCTGTCAAACATGTCATTAAAGTGCACACTGCAGTTAAACGATTTATCAAATAATGTTTCAAGAAAGAAGCATGCAAGAAAATAAAACCAATCACCTAACTTCCGTTTGACAATCAGACACTTGAGCCTACCTTGAGGAGCAAAGACGTTTTAAGTTTGGCTCTATGCTGGAAAGAGCTACACGAAGTTCCTGATCCAGGCTCTTTAGAGATGATCTCTTGCTGTTTTTTATAAGTGTGAAGGCTGAGAAGCTGAGTTCGCAAAGATATGTAGTTGAAAATGATAGCAGCACATTAATAGCAAGACAAGAGATGGTGGGATACTCATTTTTAACCAGCAACCAAAATTCGTTCAGAGGCACTTAGCTCAACTTAAGTTTAAGAATATTGTCACTCTTGATGTCCATAAATTCTTCTCGCGCCTTCAAAGAAAGGTCTTCAACTGATGCATCCGCAGATGAAGAGAATGGATCGCGAATCCAGTCTTACTGTTCTATGTCAGTATTCTTGAAATAGTGCTTAAACTTGTCCTGAAGTATGACTAAATGCTTTGCCATCACATTCAGCAGCTTTTCTTCCACACCATTTCCTTCACATACCATGTTGACGGTCTGTTTGAACATGTCCAATGAGTTACAATCTACTTCTTCTCTCCACAGCTGAATTTTTGATATGGACCCGTTTAACTTGTCCATACATGTAACCCAAATTCTCTCCTTGTCCTTGGATTTTCCGATTCATTTCGTTATAAGGTGTTTAAAAATGTCAGCCATGTACGCTAGTTTTGCCAGCCAATATTTGTCTTGCAACAAACTGGCGTACTACATTTCGTTTTTTAAAATCAAAAGCTATCGTACCTCATCCCTCTATTCGAAAATTCTTGTTAGTACCTTACTATATGAAAGCCAGCGAATCTCTGTATGAAGAAGTAGGGAGTGGTGATCTGCCCCCAGTTCTTCACAAAGTATACGGAGAAAAGGCGAGAACTGAGCGGTCTCTATCTTATGAAATTCATGATTTTCAAGACTTCAGCCAAAGCTAAGTCTAGCTAGTTTGCTAAGTCTCAGAACCGAGCTTTGAGAAACAACGATAAAATGAATTAGTATCAGAACTGGAAAAGAGGAAAACAAAAGTTAAAGATGGGGCTAAAATTCTAGGCGGGAAGGCACGATCCCTGCCTGGGAGAGGGGGCAATACTCTCGTTTGCGAAAGATTTATAAAAAAATTATGTATAATTAGTTGATTTCGTGGAAATTAGAATCCGTTTTCAAAATTTGAAAGTAATAGGATCACAAGAAGTTTAAAAGAGGTGGGGCAGCAAATCCCCGCCTCTCCCCTTCTTGGGTATATCTTATTGCACATGATCGACAGGGTGAATTGAGAAGTTACGAACGATACAAACGCTATTCTCGGTCATAACTTTAAAATGAAATACATTAAAGCTCTTTCTTTTTATTTAACTACGAAAATACTGCGGCACACCGGGTTCCTTGTCGTAGCGCACCAGTGTGCCGCGGCACACCGGTTGCGAAGCTCTGTTCTAGACAGTAAAAGGAGATGTGTATCGCGCCTTGTTCACAGTATCGCCCCGACCTACGTGAATTCAGAAAGAATATTTTCAATTGCAAGAAAGTTGACCACTAAAATGAGTTCCAGGTTTAGGCACAGTTCAATTATTGCATTACGTTTTTTACTATTACTAATTTTTAATCATTATATTTTTTTCTTCGTTTTATATTTGTTCACAATACGTTTTCTTAAATGATACAATTTTTGTATAAAATATGAAATGTGGCAAAACAATATTTTCAAGCATTTTTTGAGAAATTTCGAATACCGGTATTCCGGTATCACGTTTTAAAAATACCGAATACCGGTATTGAATTTTCGCTCCGGTATTGCAATCCCTAGATGTACAGGGTCCATTATGAAAGTAATGAGCATAATGTTATTGTGACGCGACGATAGATGGCAGCACGGTAAAACCGGCTGGGAAATGCGGTGCGGTATATGCCCTTTCAACGCATCCAGTCGTCAGTTGCTTTCGAGCAGTGTGAGCGGAGATAAGTGCCTCCGCTTGAAGTATGTTTTCAACTTTTGTAACATAACGCAATGGAGCGTTCGCTTGAACAATGATACGCCATAAAGTTTTGCGTGAGGTTTGGAAAAAATGCAACCGAAACATTCCAGATGCTGCAAGAAACCTTCAAGGACGATTGCATTTCAAGATCACAGTCTGGGAAGTGGCACAAGGCATTCAAAGAGAGCCAGGAGGAGGTCGCCGACGAACCCCGTTATGGATGTCCCCCCCCCCCCGGTGATTCCTCACCACCTTACAGTCCCTACTTAGCTTCATGTGACTTCTTTTTGTTTCCGCGACTCAAGAGAGAGAGAGAAGAAAGGAAAACATTAGGGAACCTTGGGAAACATCCAACACCATGTTACAACGTTCCTGAGAGGCATTCCCTTGGAAGAGTTTCAGGGTGCCTTTCAGGCGTAGCAAACACGTCTCCGCAAGTGTATTGATGCAGGAGGAATGTATTTTGAAGAATATTGAACATTTGCACAAATTACGATCAATAAATATATTTTGCCAGTAAATGCTCATTACTTTCATAATAAACCCTGTATATATGAAAAATTATCTGTTTTCTATTGTAACTAGAATTGGTTTTACTTTGCAATCATCGATACTAAAAAACAATAGGTACATGAAAAAGGCATTGATTAATAAAGCATTTTTCACAAGATAGCTACAATCTTCAATGCTAAAACAACATTATTTTACACTTAAATCAAAATGAAATCCATGTATGCTAGATGCTTGTATGCTAGACTCAATTGAAGAATCATCAAATACAATTAATATCGCTTGTTCCTCCATCAATATAAAGATGTACTGCAACGCATTAAATTATTAAATACTAGCAAAAATACCCGGCGTTGCCTGGGTCAGTAATAATTATTAGAAAAAATCGTTACTTGCTTTTGTTTTCTGTTTTAAGTGAAAGAATTTAAAACACATCTTCTTGACGTGATTAAAAATCGAGTTTCTTCCTTACCCATAAAACTAAAATAGCAATAAGTATAAAGAACAAAGTAATATTGATTTAGAAACGAAAGCACTATATTTAAGCATATACAAATTTAAAAAACATGAAATTAATCTTCTCATATTGAAAAAGATTAATCTGTTGATACTTTTTTTTTAACATGGAGTCTAAAACCTTCTCTGTATGGCTAATGAAGTACGAAGTGATTAAAAAAAAGTAGCTGCGCTCGTAATCCCCTTATACTTGCTTTAGTTATTTCGGGAAATTTCAATCATTGTGGCTCTTGGTGCGATTTTACCGAATTTGCGAAAGTCGTTTCGGGGTACCTTCGATGATGCTCCCCCATTCTTTCCTTACTTTGTAAAACGATATGATATTAATTTTCGTAACAGAGATATCGTCGCTAAATGCTGAGATATTTTTGGTCACCATAAAATGGCGCTAAACAGTTTCATCCGAAATGTTACCAAAATAAGTAATACAATTTGTTGATTGTTTGAAATTGTGCAAAAAGGAAAATTAATGGAAGTTTTTGTGCTGTTTATGGATTTGCCTAACTTAGTTGCTGGATTATTTAACACAGTAAAAAAGGTCTTTTGAAAATTCTTTGATTGGCGATATTTTGTTTACATGGTGAAAGCTGAGAAACATTATGACGTAGTCTTCGGCTTCAAAAACAGCAACGTTGAAAAAACTGCCAAATGCATCAGCTACGGAAATCTTTCTGCAAAAATTTTGGCGATCTGCTGGTTGTTTGGATAATGAGTAAGTGTTCAATCAGCATAAATAATAATAAAGACCATTAATTACATTAAAGTTCCGTTCAAATGGAAAATCATCAGCCAAATCATGTATTACTAGCAAAAATACCCGGCGTTGCCTGGGTCAGTAATAATTATTAGAAAAAATCGTTACTTGCTTTTGTTTTCTGTTTTAAGTGAAAGAATTTAAAACACATCTTTTTGACGTGATTAAAAATCGAGTTTCTTCCTTACCCATAAAACTAAAATAGCAATAAGTATAAAGAACAAAGTAGTATTGATTTAGAAATGAAAGCACTATATTTAAGCATATACAAATTTAAAAAACATGAAATTAATCTTCTCATGTTTAAAAAGATTAATCTGTTGATACTTTTTTTTTTAACATGGAGTCTAAAAACCTTCTCTGTGTGGCTAATGAAGTACGAAGTGATTAAAAAAAAGTAGCTGCGCTCGTATTTCCCTTATACTTGCTTTAGTTATTTCGGGAAATTTCAATCATTGTGGCTCTTGGTTCGATTTTACCGAATTTGCGAAAGTCCTTTCGGGGTACCTTCGATGATGCTCCCCCATTTTTTCCTTACTTTGTGAAACGATATGATATTAATTTTCGTTACCGGAGATATCTTCGCCAGATGCTGAGATATTTTTGGTCACCATAAAATGGCGCTAAACAGTTTCATCCGAAATGTTACCAAAATAAGTAATAAAATTTGGTGATTGTTTGAAATTGTGCAAAAAGGAAAATTAATGGAAGTTTTTGTGCTGTTTATGGATTTGCCTAATTTAGTTGCTGGATTATTTAACACAGTAAAAAAATTCTTTTGAAAATTCTTTGATTGGCGATATTTTGTTTACATGGTGAAAGCTGAGAAACATTATGACGTAGTCTTCGGCTTCAAAAACAGCAACGTTAAAAAACTGCCAAATGCATCAGCTACGGAAATCTTTCTGCAAAAATTTTGGCGATCTGCTGGTTGTTTGGATAATGAGTAAGTGTTCAATCAGCATAAATAATAATAAAAACCATTAATTACATTAAAGTTCCGTTTAAAAGGAAAATCATCAGCCAAATCATGTATTATTTGCCAATCTTGTGCAAAAATCTGACTTCAAGATTTGACTTGAGAAAAGCCTTGAACAATCACGAAAAGCAAAGAAAGTCAACAATACAACAATTGTCGCTATCGACAGGGAGTTGAGATGATACACTAAATACTGTATTGAGTTTAGGAAAGCCTTCGAACATAAATCTAAAAAGCTCATAACTCGTTTTTTATTCTACTTTGAAATTTCGAACAGGTGCCATCTTCAGCAGAAAAATCAGAGCTTTCGATGGACATATAATGTTAATATGTGCAAGTATTTGTTCACCCCCATATTAGAGAATTTATACAAAAATTGTGTTTTATTGCCCCCCTAAGGGGGTTTTGCCCCCCATAACGGGACGAAAATTACCCTATGTGTTATTCTGATGCATAAGCTATATTATTGTAAAGTTTCATCAAAATCCGTTCAGTAGTTTTTGCGTGAAAGAGTAACAAACATCCATACATCCATCCATACATCCATACAGACAAACTTTCACATATATAATATTAGTAAGATTTGCCAATCTTGTGCAAAAATCTTACTTCAAGATTTGACTTGAGAAAAGCCTTGAACAATCACGAAAAGCAAAGAAAGTCAACAATACAACAATTGTCGCTATCGACAGGGAGTTGAGATGATGCACTAAATACTGTATTGAGTTGAGGAAAGCCTTCGAGCATGGATCTAAAAAGCTCATAACTCGTTTTTTATTCTACTTAGAAATTTCGAACAGGTGCCATCTTCAGCAGAAAAATCAGAGCTTTCGATGGACATATAGTGTAAATATGTGCAAGTATTTTTTCATCCCAATATTAGAGAATTTATAAAAAAATTGTGTTTTATTGCCCCCCATAACGGGACGAAAACTACCCTATGTGTTATTCTGATGCATAAGCTATATTATTGTAAAGTTTCATCAAAATCCGTTCAGTAGTTTTTGCGTGAAAGAGTAACAAACATCCATCCATACATCCATACATCCATACATCCATACAGACAAACTTTCGCATATATAATATTAGTAAGACTAATCATCATTAAGCGACAAGTTTGAGCTTTTAATAAGTAATGAAAGAAAAATCAAACTGCAATTGGGTTTTTTAAAGTTTTTTTTTGTTTTGTTGTTGTTGCTTTGTTAAAAGGAAATATAATTTTATCTCACAAGTCACGTATTGGCTTTATGTTTTCGTTCTGTTTAATGAATTTTGTGATTGATTTGACAAGGATTTTCATGCTCCCCGCTTCTTGGGCGGGATATTTGGTTCATTTTTGATACGTTTTGCAGTGCGATGAATAATAGAGAGGAATATTGCGTGGCGTAGAATGCATAATCGGCATTTAGTGTCACAAAGTCAAAAATGGTTTGTTTGTATTAACCAATGGCTTCAGTTAATACGACGGCTTTGATATGACAAAGTGAATAACTTCTGAAAGTACATGATATATGTTGTAGATAGTCTATTTTCATTTTCATTGGAAGATAAACTCATTATTTCTCTACAATTTTGATGGTTTTGATGTAAGTCTTGTTGTTAATGGTTAGATATCTTTTTTAAATGGATACATGATCACATAAACGAACATTTTGGAATATTAACGTAACATTCTCGAAAGCCTGGAGCCTTCGGCTCCAGAAATTTAAGAACTTAAACTTTTCTTCCTGTTTTTGTTGTTGAAATCGTTATGGTTGGCAGAAAAGGTTTGTACTCTAAGTCACATGGAAAAACTACATCGATTTAAAAAAGCTATCTGAACATATACAACAAGACTTACCTAAAAAACATCAACATCATAATTAAATAATGAGTTTACCTAACAATACAAATAGAATACTATGTATCTATATCTAATTTACTTCTCCCGAACGCCAGTGAAGTGAACTGACCATCGAACCAGATATCAATAGGATCGTAATTTTTCTGTCCCTATGTTTGGCTGTTTAACATATTCCCCCGATGATAATTAGCGGAGATATCAATTAATAACTATTAATTATGATGCATAGCCTTCGACATAAAGTCTATTTTTCAAGGGCTTTCCTTCATTCAAATTATTATTCAAGTACTTCATCTCAACTTTCCGTAACAATGCTTTTATTAAAATTTGTAGCGGGTAAAGAAAATCATTGAGAAAAAAGATCTGTTACCATTTTTTTTCTCGAATATGAACAAATAAAATTCTGGCTTTTGTTTTGAGGCTTTTCCTGTTATCGGCAGATTTAAAATTTTTGCTTTTTGGTTATTGTTCCGCAATCTGTCTGTATATTTTACAGATTTTTTTTTGTTCAAGCGTGATTGTTAAATACGCGTACCATAACTTTTATTCTCGAGGTAAACCGTGCAAAGTCGGGCGACGCAGCTAGTTATAATACAAAAAAGCGATAGGTGTTTGCAATAAAAGGTCGATATTGAATAAAAGCCGGTACGTCATATTGTTATTTAAATGAACAAAGAATGTTTACTTCTAAGCATTGCAGTGTGTGTGTGATTTCATATACAAAACATTCTTTAACTTGTTTTGTATCTTTGCCATCATGACGTATGGAAGAAAAAAAAAGAGCGCTAAGTAACACTTAAGACTTCAATTTCCCATCATGTTTCCAAGCTATGTGTCACTATCTTGCTGACAGTAATGAAGATGTTGCATCAAAATAAAATCTAGAAGAAAATATTTTGTATGAACTTTTGTAGACAGGCGTTCGTGACATAAAATCTGCTAAAAGAACACTCCTCGGTGAGATCAGTTATTCAAAAGCAAGTTGCGAAAGGTGAGACTTTGATGGATGGGATCAGGAATGTGGAAGAATTTTGACGAAACCTTGTTTCGGAAAATTGAAACTATGGCCTTCTAGAATATATAGTTGAAGGACTTAAAAAAGAGACAAACTGCATTTCAAAGTTTAATCTCCTTTTTAACTAACTTAAAAAAGAAGCATTTTTTTTAAAGTTAAGGTAAGGTAAGATTTAATTGGATAATGAGCGATATTATGACGTCGTTAATTTGATTTCGTTCAATGGCACCGTATACCTTTGTGCTAGATTTCTAGCATGAGTAATAAATAAAGAATAAATCGAAACGAACTCTTCATTTTTGAACAAAAGAATAAACTTGTAACGCCTCTGAAGTACACTCATGTCCAAAATTAAGGTCACAAACATAAAATCTGTGAGAACTGAAAAACTATTCACGGTGTTTCCACAAAGTTTGGCACAGAGGTATCTTACAATGAGAGATGGAACATAGAATCATAACAACGTGGAAAAGTTTTGAAATAAATATTAATAAACAGGAGCATATGTCTCGGGAAAAGCCTGCCTGATATGGAGTGTGACCGCCGTACACTGCTATACAAACTTAACGAGCTTTCATACTGATGAGGGTATCAAAAAATGCTCAGGGCAATAAAGCCCGCTCTTCCAAAAACTCCTGAAGGGTTATTAGGAGGGGAGTTACGCTGTGCAATGGCTTTTCCTTCACCAGGGGTTCTCATTTATATAAAACATTTATATAAAACATTTTTCACCAAAAAAGCGATAGGTAGCACTTATCGCTTTCTTACTGTATACTTCTTACTGCATTGAAATTCGAGAAAGCGAGACTGTAATGCAGCAGTGACACAAACCTTAGAGCATGAATTAGTAAATGGGGGGAGTTAGTTCAACCATTTGCTTAGCAAAAGCTGAGACACAGCTAGCCCAAGTTACTCAACAACGAATGGTTGACACGTTTTGCATGAAACAAGCGAAACAAATTTGATTTCTTCCAATGCTTTGCTTAAAATCTATCAGACTTGAGGTCTTGGCTTCACGAATGAAAGCTTTCACTTCCTCTAATGACACGAATATGCTAGCAGTTGAAATAGCAACCGTATACTTCAAGCTGACTCGAAGAGGACAACAAAAGCGGATCATCGATGTTAAACGAGCCAAAATCATATAGTACTCTGTTCACGGAATACATAGACCGAAAGTGACTGAGCTGGTGGTGTATTTCACGTACTTCTGCCTTAGCCCTGGCTAGGGCGGTAACTTACTAAAACAACAAAAATGTTTCCAGAAGGTTTGCAATTACGCCACTTTTGGAGCTTTTCTCTAAGAATAAATAAAAAGATAATGCCGCATTCGCCGTCTTCTCGGCATCATTTTGTGTTCATGTCTTCGCCAAGCACAAAGAGTCGAGATCACCAAATGGCGTAATTCTTTGTTTAAATCTAGACTATCCTTCTTGTGAATGAAACTTGGTTTGAAATTGAATTTAGTACTTTGAATAAGTGGTTAATATCCTCCTGTCAATGTTATCGACTGCATGTTTCAATTGTTCTGAAATTCGCCGCAGGACATCAAACTGATATGTGATCCACACACTGAAATTCTGAAGGATCAAATGATGGCACTAATTCAAAGGTAAATTTCATTGGCTTTTCTGTAATGATTGGAGTAAATCTGAACTATTGCTAAATATTTAACTATTTCTTTTCGGCATGTGTGGAGGAAAACATTCATGCTCTTTGAAGTAAACTAATTTATCTCTTTTCGCAAAATTTGATAAGCTTGTATCAGGATCTATTAATTATTTTGGCAGTATGATTTATGTGGAATGAAGCATCTAGGTTTGAGGGCTTTACCAGTTTCTATCGTCAAAGGTACAGAATTATGCGATAATACTAGTTACCAGCTTGAAATTGATACCTAAATCAGCTTAATTGGTTGAAGGAAGTAAAAATTTGAGAGAGATTCTTCTAAATTCATACCAAAAAAGTCGACTCTAAAAAGAGATCAAAACTCAAATTAAAAAAAGTTATATTGCTCCAAACTTAATTTTTATTCAAACTATCCAAAAAAAAAAAAAAAAAAAACTTGTGCGGATCTCATAGATAGTCTGACTACCAATTAGATGGAAAGGCGAACACCCGGTTCACAGCAACACCACACTAGAGACGCTTTTCAGACGGAAAACGACATACATCTATTAGTTTTCGCGGATGCCAGCTTTTGCAGATGTATGTCAGCCTCAAATTTAAGCAGAGTCGCATTCAAATGAGCAGAACACGTGCATCAAATTTTTACTTTTCCCTCTCATTCAGATAGACTCGTCTTAACTGGAGGTTTGCCAATTCCGTACAATCCGTGGTCAAACTGTATCTTTTCGTTTAAAAATAATGAACAAAATCTGAGACATAACGGCACGGCAGATTATTTGGTTAACTTGATTAATTTGGTTTGATTCGTCGTGGAATGATCCAATAGAAAGGTCATTCAACTCCGCAGACAGCTATTTCAAATGCAAAGAACAATCATCAAAAATAGATTTAAGAATTCCGATTTGTTGACAAGTTGGGCTTTGGAAATATCAGAAATAAAGCAAGTTATTTAGACCAAATTTTAAGCTTTCTTTAGAGCAATTTACAAATTAACAGCATAGCGTTGATTATACAAAGAATTCATTCAACTTCGCTTAATTTATTTAGAGCGTCTTCTTTCAGCAAGACATTGCTTTCAGAGTATTTGCGCTATTAATCACGCTAGATGAATGTCGAAAAGGTTATATATTCTCTCAAAATATGAAATTTAGGTGTCAGGTATTGCCAATCTTAATTAGAGAGAAAAGGATATTGAAGACATTTGTTTGTTTGTTAAAAATACATACGTAAAAGTGATTTAATGCCTATAAACCCATTTTGGGCCCCAACCAAGACTCATAATAACCTGAAATAAAAGGTGATGAATGTGATTGTGATATTAGGGTTGCAAAAGAAATCTTAGTCTAATGAGCAGCTGCCATCATGGGAAGATTTTTTAGGAACATTTCTCTTCAGAGCTTATACCTAAATGGTGAAGGTGGTGTTGCCGTCTCTCAAGGGCAAATCGGACTCCCTCATACGGCCCGCCTCACTAAAAATGAGGCCTAAGGCCCACAATGGTTTGGAGACCCCTGAAGACGATGACAATGACGCGGCTGATTCAGAGGTTTGAGGGTCCATCGGAACGCATTTTTGGAGGCTCTACTGTCTATCGTATATTTATGTTGCTTTTTTTTATTCTGTATCATGTGTATTTATGAATCCTCTACAGAGCCTCTATGATTGTGTTGGCTCCTAGCAACTGCGACATGGTAAATCTGCTACTGGCAGCTTAAAAAAAAAAAAAAAAAAAAAAAAAAAAAAACTCCTGTTTGAGGAAATTTTGTTCCAATTGACAACCCATTATTTCCCCAAAAATACTTGTTATGTTCCTTGTTCGTATTAGTTTTAGTGCTACACACAAGCTTCTAAAATATTGGGAGCCCTACGAAGATGAGGCTCCGGGTCTAGTTGGCCTGTGCAGTAATCAGGCAATATTCCCTCCTAACTTTCTCAGGTGCTACTTTCATCTCTCTCAATTCCTTAAATGAAACAGGCTTCATTTTCCTCGGTGGTATTAGTAGCAACAGCAATTTGCACATTAAAGGGTAAACTCTAAGCTGGGTTGACGCTCGGGGACAAACTTTCCCCGGCGCAAGGCACCACTCTGCCTCGGTCTCTGAACATAGCCATGGACAAGAAAAGTTGCAACAGCAAAAAGAAGGAAAATTGTGCCTGTGTATTTGAACAATAATTGGGTTACATGCAGTATACTAGACAGTTCTTAGCCCTGGCTTAGGGGTGGTAACTTACTGCTTAAAATAATTGAGTTGTTTCCAAAATTTTAAAAGTTTTGTTTCTGTAAAAGCATGCTTAAACGCATAGACTTCAATAATTTTTTGAATAATTTGTTGAGTATTAAAAATTTTTTTTTATCGGGGAGCAGATTCAGTTTTTTTTACGCTTCTGCGCATGACATCACTGATGATAAATAGCCATTTACTGATGCCATTAGCGCAAAATACAATATTATGGCATCAGTGATAGTTATTGGCATTAGATAAAGATAAAAATATAGGGTGCAATAATAGAATTAGTTTCATGCTGGCTTAAGAAAAAGGCTACATTCCAAATTGTTATTATGGTTGCTAGTAATATTAATTAAAAAAAAGCCATTAAACAATGAATAAACATTCAACGCGCGAAAATACATCACTTGTAATATCATTAAGACCAATCCTTATTTCCAAAATCGGACACAAAAAAAAAAAAAAAAAAAAAAAAAAAAAAAAAAAAAAAAAAAAAAAAACTTATTCTAACAATTTCAGTGATAAATGTGATACTTATGACCGAAGGTAACACCACCATTCTTTCAATTTTATTTTTATATCGTCTTAAAATTTAGTAAATTGGATTGCGCAATCATACGCATAAGCAAGACTGCCATTAGTGATTAAATAGGCAACTAGTTCATTTGAAACACAAGCAGTTATGATGATTATTTTTGCTAACGAGAGAAAAAAAATATTTTGCTATTGCGAAAAAAACGGCGACTATTATGGTGAAAAAGTGATTGAAATACTTAAAAACTAGTTTTGTTTTTTTTCATTTTGTTCTCTATAGTGAAGAATAAAAAATCCACTCGCTAATACGTTGACCCTTACTATTCAAAAAAAAAAAAAAAAAAAAACTTCACCGCTTTATGTCTTAGTCTTTTTTTAAAAATAAGCCTGGTAAAAAGTAAGAAAATGAAATATAAAGTGATCTTTACGATAAGTAAACAAGAAGTTCTGTCTAGAACTAAACGAGCCTACTTTCCCATATACCCATACTACTTTCTAGTACCTGATCAATATTCTCAAAAATAGCTAAAATCGCAAATTGTTTCAAAAATATTTTTTAAATATTTTAAGCTGATTTCTAGGAATAAAATATTCCTCACTCATCTTAAAAAAAAAGCGCCTTTTAAACAAAGCAGCTAATACATTTTTTTCCATTAAAAAATTCTTTAATAGCTTTCAAAACGAAAAAACAAATAAAATTAATAAGCTTATTAAAATAAATACATCATATCAAAAAAAAAAAAAAAATCATTTCTTTTTCCCCTGTTGCCAAAAATAATTTTTTAAATGAATTAATGCAATTACCAAAATAAGTAAAAACAATAAAATGTCAACTTAAAGAAATAATTTTCATTGTCAAAAAAAAAAAAAAAAAAGAAAAAAAAAAAGGAAATAATAAAAAAATCGTCTGCGTATATCTTTATGTAGAAACATGAATGACTTCGAGTTTATTCGCCGAAAACTGAATGCCTAAATTAAAACTTTAGCGTGAAAATAAAAACAAGACATATCAACAATAATTATTTCACAGTTAAAACCATAGCTGCGGAGTCGGAGTCAATATCATTTTCGGATAAAGGAGTCGAATATCCAAAAATCGGAGTCAGTCATCTGTCCTCCGTGTATAAATTTTTGCCAAAGCTACGGAGTCAGAGTCGAAGTCGGGGAGTCGGAGTCCAATTAATTATTGGGCACAGGAGTCGAGTCGGAGTCAGGTGCCCCTAAGTTCTCGGAGTCGGTGTCTGGAGTTTGGCGTCCAGAGCTGTTTCCAACAAAATTTGTTTGAAGTAAATCCGCCTTCAAGTACGGAATCTACATTGACTTTCAGTTTCCCCGTAGCCGCTAATGTTAAGGGATTTGAACTGTTCAAAATTGAACGGAAAATTGTTCAAATCAAAAAAATATTTTATATACAAGTTTTTCATCAAAAGTTTTTTCCTTCAAAGTTTGTTTGAAGCAAATTCGCCTCACAGTTCGGAATTGCCTTGAATTTCCCCGTAGGCGCTAATTTTTTTTGAACTGTTCAAAATTGAACAAAAAATAGTTCAAATCAAAAAGTGAACTATGGGAATGAGGTGTACTCGCCGAGATCTTTTGAACAAAAAAAAGTTTGTTCAAATCGGACTATTCATTCAAAAGTTTTTAGGGGGGGGGGGGGCAGACAGACAGACCGACAGACAGACCAACAGACATTTTCCCCCATCTCAATACCCTACTTTCCAATTTTTAATTTTCAATATTTATTTAATTATTTTACTTATTTTTGATTTTTTTTTTGTTTTTCGCGATATTTTTAAGATGCATTAAGCCTTCTTTCATGCTTTTTTCTTTTTTTTTTCTGATTTTTACTGGGAAAGTAGGCTAATGAATGATGTTCATGTATTTGTGCGATAAGTTTCGTTTTTTGCGATCAGGATAACTGCAAAGGGTTCTTTTCTGCAATCTCTTTTTTTGGTAAAATGTTAGTTATCACAATCGCAATTTTTTTGCAGAAAAGCTCGTTTCTGCTGCTGCTATATTTTCAAGTGATATTTGAATTCTCAATGAATGTGAAAAAAAACTTCGCTCTTCTATTTCTTGCTGCATTCATCTTTTGAAAACAAGCGCTAATTTGCATGCAAACGTAAATATGACGAATGCAGTATTTCTTACATTGTATTGATTTAAAAAGTATTAAAAAAAAAAACGTTTTTTTTTTAAACGTTTATTTTCTACATCTGGCTACTAGTGAACTAGTTTTGCGACGTTTTCACGTTACGGGCTACTAAAGCAACTATTTTTAGTTTCGAAACTGAGTAGTAGCTCTGTCATGCCCTTTGTAGAACTTAAAATTCTGTACAAAAAGAGTACCTACTATATACTATGCATATCATAGTTAAACACTAAGCTCACAACATAACTCGAATCACTAATCAAGCGCTTCAAGCCAGAACATACCTTTCCCGCTCCTACTGGCCCTCCTCGTTAGACCTCATAGAATAGAGTTCCGTCACACTAAAAAACACGGAGGTGCTTTCCTACCTACGGAAACAGTAACACAACACAGCTACGTGATCATCAAGTTGATATGAAAACAGTTTTATTACTATGTAACAAAGAAATGAAAAACGATCCAGTTTTACTACAGAACTCATTTTATTTCTAAAAAGGAAGGCAAATAAAACACTGATAGGTTAATTTCAAGTAGAATTATAGAGAGAAAATGGCCATAGTCGTGCACACGGGGTTCACCAGGGGTACCGTGGTACCCCCTCCCCCCATTAGCACATAAAAATGAAAGTTAATACGAAAGTGGCTATAATTTTACATTTTTAGGTTCATTAATTTCTTACCTCATACGCTTTAAAAATGCTTTTTTATTCACAATATTTGAAAAATTTTCTTGAGCGGGCAAGTAGGGAGCCTTTCCAAGCTCAACTTCAACTTCCTGGTACAGTGGCACCCCCATTTCTAAAGCCCTGCGCACGCCTATGAAAATGACTGATTTTGAGTAATATAATTTGAATTAGAAATTTAGTACTAAGTGCTAGTTAAAAAAAAGTTTCCCAGTTCGCTTTTCTTGAAGTAAATCAATCGCTTTATTCATTTTGAGCTTACAGAAATTTGTATCTCGTGCAAATACTTGATATTTTTTAAACGTAAATTAAAGAAATTGCTGGCGGAAATAAATTTTAAACAATTTTGTTCCACATAAATTACATGTCTACTAGATGGCAGCACGAATCATGAATTCACTTCATATATTTGAAATTGGAGCAAAATTTAATGCGCTCAAATCTGTCAATGTTCCAAGTTGCAAGCATACCATTTTGTCGTAAAACGGTATTTTAAAAAAGAATTTGTGATTATCTTCTTTTTTTAAAGTGAATTTTAATTCAAAACTTTGGTATTACTTAAATGTCCACCCCCCTTGAAAAAGATATAAATGAAGAAAGATCTACATCCTATCTTTTAAAAACTTTTTTTCTTTTATTGAATGATTCATGATATAAAAAGCTGTCAGTGGCGTAGCTAGACCCGACTTTCGGGGGGGGGGTTACTTCTTTTATATATATATATATATATATATATATATATATATATATATATATATATATATATATATATATATATATATATATATATATATATATATATATATATATATATATATATATATATATATATATATATAATCGCTTGGAATTTTTTCCTTTTCTTCTTTTTTTTTCTTTCTCCTCTCTCTTCTTTTTCTCTTTTTTTTTTTTGAGACTAACTTTTCGGGGGGGGGGTTTTGTCCCCAAAACCCCCCCCTTAGCTACGCCCCTGAAAGCTGTAAAAATTGCTGTTTTGCGTAGTGTTGGGAGTGAGTATCATTCATAAGCAGGTGAATATGCCGGGAATGCGATAAATTTTCATTCGCGTCCTTTGAATTCGTAATTCTGTAAATAATTATTTAAATAGGAAAAAAAAAAAAAAAAAAAAAAAAAAACCACATTCTAGAATTACTGGAAAAAATACGAACGCACAGTGATTAAAAAAAAAAAGCTAGTTGTTCAGGATAACCTGAAAAGTCGGGGAAAATTTTCAGCCCCCTGGGAAAGACACAATTTTTGATTTCTGAAAAAAAAAAAAAAAAGATTTTTAATTCCTGGGAAGTAAATGTGTATTTCCCGGTTAAAAACTTGTGATCTCAATTGCGTTTTTCAGTGTAAATTTCTGCACTGCCACTTTTGTGACTAAAAAATGAGACTACTTTGAAGCAAAGCGATTTAGGAGACTTTTAGCCAAAATATGACCAAAAACGACTATTTTCTAGTCAGTTAAAAACGGCGACTATTTTAGTCAAAAAGGAATTAAAAAAACGTTTAATAATCCTTTTTTTTTTACTTACTTTCCCTATAGCTGAGTGATTGGGGAGTTTAATACGAAAGTAATTGGTGGCAAGCTGGAAATTGTTTTAATCTGTTCCGTATGGGTCTGAAATAGCCAGGGGCGAATGGGGCCGGCGGGCAGCCGGGCATTTGCCCGGTGGGCCGACTCTGTTTGGACCGCATTGAAATTTACAATTGCATAATATAAAAATAAATTCATGCTTTTCTTCCTTTTTTTTTTCACTTAAGTTTCTATGGAAATTTCATTATTCCAATTAATTAAAAAAAAAAAAAAAACTTTACAATTTATGTGAGAAATAAGATGTTTTCTGTGTGTCGGGAAAATTTATCGGCCGATAAGATAACTTTCTTGCTTAGCTGCCTCTTGTTATAGTGCATAAAAAGAGGCACTATTTTAAGCACTTATACTCTCTTTCGTAAGGGATGGAGTTAATGAACACGTCAGAGAGACATCGACCGATGTCAATCAGGGGCTGTTGCTGATGTTCCCATAATGGATTGACTCTTGTCGTTCACCTGAAGCACTTCGAGATGGTAGTGCATTTCTATCTCATAAAAGCATTTGGTGGAAGATTCTTGATCCTATTCGTTTTCTTACCATCATTCAAAGAAACCTACATGTACATTTTTAGAACTTTAGTTTGGAAATTTCTGAGAGATGCACTATCCCTAACCACGGACGTTTTCAGGGGGAGGGGAGGCGGGTGCTGCTGCACTTCCTGTCCAGATTTTCAGTAATAGAGCCACCAATTTCATTTTATTGAATAAGAAAAGGAAACCCTCTGCAGAATTGAAACATTTTATTACTGAATGAAAAATTGGAATAAAACACAGTGGAGTGACAAAAATCACTTTTCTGCAAATTTTTCAAAGAAAATGCCGAATTTGAAGATTATTTAGGAATTTCTAAGATTATGCATTGTAATGTATCTAACCGAGGGCCGCCGAAACATATCACAAAACTGTTACAAACATTTTTTAACGAAAAAAAAGTCTTCAGTGCATAGTACAAACCCTTGACAAGTTTCAGTTCAACAACAAGAAGTTCTGTCTAGAACTAAACGAGTCTACTTTCCCGTATACCCATACTACTTTCTAGTACCCGATCAATATTCTTAAAAAACGAACAAATAAACCTTTTAAAAAAAGCAGCTAATGCACTTTTTTCCATTAAAATTTTTTTAACAGCTTTCAAAACGAAAGAATAATAATTAAAATTAATAAACTCATTAAAATAAATGCATCATATAAAAAAAAGAGAACTGTTTCTTTTTCCCCTGCTGCCAAAAATAATTTTTTAAATGAATTAATGCACGTACCAAAATATATTAAAACAATAAAATGCCAACTTTTATTGTTCGGAGTCGGAGTCGATCTCATTTTGGGATAAAGGAGTCGGAGTCGAATATCCAAGAATCAGAGTCAGTCATTTGTCCTCCGTGTATAAATTTTTGCCAAAGCTACGGAATCAAAGTCGAAGTCGGGGAGTCGGAGTCCGATTTACTGCCGGGCACAGGAGTCTGAGTCGGAGTCAGGTGCCCCTAAATTCTAGGAGTCCGAGTCTGGAGTTTGACTTCAAGAGCTATTTCCAACAAAATTTGTTTGAAGTAAATCCGCCTTCGAGTACGGAATCTACATTGACTTTCAGTTTCTCTGTAGGCGCTAATGTTAAGGGATTTGAACTGTTCAAAATATAACGGAAAATTGTTCAAATCAGAAAGATATTTTATATACAAGTTTTTTATCAAAAGCTTTTTCCTACAAAGTTTGTTTGAAGCAAATTCGCCTCACAGTTCGGAATTGCCTTGAATTTCCCCGTAGGCGCTAATGTTAAGTTTTTTTGAACTGTTCAAAATTGAACAAAAAATAGTTCAAATCAAAAAGTGAAATATGGGAATGAGGTGTACTCGCCGAGATCTTTTGAACAAAAAAAAGTTTTTTTCGAAGTAAGTAAAAAGTAAGTTCAAAAGTAATTTTTCGATATTAATTTGATTATTTAATTTATTTTTGACTTTTTTTTTGTTTTTCGCGATATTTTAAAGATGCATTAAGCCTTCTTTCATGCTTTTTTCTTCTTTTTCTGACTTTTACTGAAAAAGTAGGCTAAAAAATGAATCGATAAATAATATGATGGCATCAAAGGGGGCGCCGAAATACTTGCATTTCTATACATTGCTTTTCCTTTTTTTTGCATAAATATCTTCGTAAAAATCACAGTTAAGAGGAAAAAAATTCATTGGCCGTTAAAATATGTTGTATACAGAAAAAGAAGTAAAAATATAGTGAGCAAAATTTAAAATACTGTAATGAACAATCACACCAATAGTTCTAAGTGCTTGAATGTAAAAATCGAAAGTAAATTAAAACTTTATAAAGAGATTCAGGAGGCAGTACGATATTCAAACCAACTATAGTTTAAAAAAAGAATCCTAAGGTATCGCTGAAAAGCACCATTTAGTCCAAAATGGTTACAGCTTTTTTTATTGAGGTCACGAACGCTTGTATTTCAACAAATAAAAGTTTCAACTTGGTAATTGGAAAATTTATTACGGAAAAACAAAAGTACAAAAATGGTTTTGGAGAAAAAAAAAAAAAAAAAAAACTGGAGGAACATTTTTCACACCATTTTAATCAATGATTTAATCAAATATGCGAAGATAGGGACGCTATCCCTTTATTTCCCCCCCATCGGTAGCCTAAACGGGCGTTCTTGAATCTTTGATTTTTGAAGGAATTCCGGAGAAGAGTCTATCGTCATCAAAGATGGCCTACAATTACGCATTTAGGCCTGCAATTACGAAAAAATTCGAGGAGAGCGCCGCCCCACCCACACCCTCAAGAACCCCCATCCCCCACTCATTATCGATGGTCTTAAATTTCGTTTTTAGGACTTCAATTTGGAAACATTCCGGAGGTCCCTGAACCTTTCCTACCCCTAACCACCACCAAAGAACGTCTAAAATTTCGCTTTTAGGGCTGCAATTCAGAAGAGATTTTCGTAAAAAGACTGTAAAACATCTGACAACATTATCGAAGATCATCCACAACTGCGTTGCTGGAATTTCAACTTCGGGATATTACTGAAGCAAGGCCCCCAAACCACTCCTCCCACTAACATTACCAATGACCGTATAAAAATTGCGTTTTAAAAACTAACTTAACAAAAATTCGGGGGGAGAGGGTCTTTTTTTTAGTTTGTTTTAAACTTCATTTTAAGGGCTTGAACTTCAAAAAATTTCGGGAGAGCTCCCGAAAACTTCTCCCTAATGTCCTTGAAAGTCAACTAAAACTACGTTTTCGGAGTTTCAAGTGGGAAAAATTGTAAGTCTCCTGAAGGTTGTCAAAGATAGACAGCCTACAATATTGCGTTCAAAAATATCAATTTCCATAAGCTTCAAGGGGTGGGCACTCGAATTTTTCTCCTTCTAACATTAAGAGTTCCTCCTCTTCAATCGTACTGTATATAAGGTGTGAATGCAGAGAATGGTGTGGGGAGGAGGGATGTATCGGTAATACAAACTAGTTAAATGACTTCAATTTCAAAAAGCTATCCCATTCCCAAAAGAGCTTTGAATAACGTCTAAACATGAGATGTGGCTACTTGCACTGAAAAATATTAGTTGGGTGGGACACTTGAACCCAGGGGCGTGCACAGAAATTTTGGGGCTCGCCACAAATGACTTTTACGAGCCTCCTTCCATATTGTTCATCCCTAAGTCCCAATATATATTCACCCCTCATTTTAAAAAATATTTGCCCCCTTCGGGCTCGGGTCCGGACCAGTAGGTGTTCCTTCTCCCCTTTTGTGCACTACTCCCTGCCTGAACCACATCACTGTTCCTATAATGTTACCAAAGATGGCCTTCACTCGCAGTTTTAAATCACAGCATTTTTTGAGTGAATTCTCCAAACTTGCCTTTCTCAAACATTGCCTAAATTCGCCTAAAAATCGTTCAAAAGTGCCTTTTCAAATCTATATTTTCGAAAATTTTCCGGGGGTTAAACCCCGGGACCTCCCAATATGTGCACAAATATTTCATTTTTTACAAGGCTTCGCATTCCTCATTCTTTTTCTTCTTATATGTAACGCAATTCTCCTCATTCGAATGCTCAAATTATAAAGTTGACCCCCTCCTGAACTAGAAGCTGCCTCTCACCTCACCCCCTCTCCTTTCTATGTATCTGTTACATTTAAAAAACGAAGGGGGGGGGGACGTCAAATTCAAACACCCTCCCTCCTGTGTTTTGACCTTTTGTCGGCTATGATACTGTGGACCATTTGGTTTCTATCCGAATTTGAGTCGAGAGGTACGGACGTCACGGGAAAACTCGTTGTAATTAACTCGGGGATCATCAAAATGGATATTTCGGGTATCTGTACGTTCCTAAGCATATTTCCACGTGTGGTCGGGTCAAAAAAAAAAAAAAAAAAAAAAAACTCAGCATTCATTCGGGGGTGAGCAAAATGGAAATTAAGGCCGATTTTTGAGTGAATTTTTTTTCGCGAATACAATACTTCCTTTTTTGTAAAAGGAAGTAAAAAGCATCACAGCAAAACATTTAATATTATACATTAAGTATTAAAATTGCTTAAATTTAAAAAAATGATTTACTTCAAGAAGAGTTTTGAACGGCGCCACTTTTTTTTACCTTAAACATAAAAACATAATACTAATTTTCCAATTCAAATTATGTCACTAAAAATCAGTCATTTTCTCTGGATATTTCTACTTGAAAATAATTTATTCGTATCCGCTCTTGCACATGTGCGCCTTTATTTTTGTTTGCGTCATCAAGCCTGTGGGATTTCGTTTTTTTTCCCGCCCTTGAACCTTTTTTAAAAGTTTTATTTTATTTGCGCCCTCGAACGTATACGCCTTCGTTTTTTATTGCACCCTCAAACCTTTGCGCCATCAGTTTTTTTTTTTTTTGCTGGCTCAAACTTCCTTGCGGTTTTTTTTTTTTTTTGAGCAATCACGATTGCTTACTGTCCTCACTTGACCGTCCTTGATGTTATGGTTCCTTTTTCAGCTTGGACCAGAGGCCTCTGCAGCACCACCGCCCACCGTCCTCTGCAGACGGCGCAGCTGCTCCGGTCCTGAGCTATCCGCTTCTCCTGGTCGGAGGCGTCCATGTCCTACACACACGCACGCTCACACACGACTTCACACACATATACTCACACATGCCTACGTGCATACACACAGGTCTACGCACACACACAAGCCTACACACTTACACACACAACTATGCACACGTAACCGCCCAGGAGGAGAGGCAGGCTTGGGAGGACAGGAGCCGTTTCTAGAAACAATAACTCCAATGAGTAGGGTCCTGTCGCAGTTCGTGATTGTGAAAAACATAATTTGAATTCAAAATTTCAGAATTCAAATTAATTTTCTTCTTTTTTTTTCGCCTTTTGGGAATCAAGGTTGCCAGCCTCTTGGGGAACCCAATCCTTCCCTAAACGAATAACTATACAACATTAATTCAATTTATTATCTTTGTACACCAACGTGAAATGACAACTTCGTAATTATTATTCTCCAACATTTAACAACTTATGTTGATTGTTGAAGTTTCAGTGAATGTGGTAATTGATGGTGCTACGTCCTTCCATAAACTTTTATCACATAACTACTTTTAAAAACATAGAATAAATTGTGAGGAACAATTTTCTTTGTTCTCAAGAAAATTCTGACGTACAGGCGGAAGCATAGGAAATTCTCTCTTCTACTTTTTGATTGTCGCGGAGAATACATTAACGTACAGGAAGTACTACTCAACCTCTGATGATTAATTACACTCCAAAATCGAATTAAGATTATAATCATAGCTGGATTATGATATTGGGATGAGGACTTGTTTGTGATCGCTTTTGGTCATTTATCAAAATTTTCATTATTTTTATTATTAATACTCTTATTATTTTTGAGGATTAAATAGACATTCACCAAGTGTGTTGTATGTTTTCCAAAGGTACCTTTTCAAAGGCAGTTTTGATATCTATGCCAAAATAAATAATCTTGCCAATTTTTAGATTTGTGTTTTGGATATTGTACAAAATACAAGCTTATAAAAAAAAATCAGAATGTTCGGGGGGGGGGGGGGGGGGGGGAGCTGTAGCAGTCACATGAATCAAGAAAAAACAATTTCTTGCTCTACCCGCTTTTGAGCTATTGGCACCAAAACTGAATCAGATCCTGTACCTTTGGGGTCAACATATGGGCTTAATTTTGTTTGATTCCGACAGTGACTTCCCGAGGTATAGCAAGCACGCATAACAGAAGACACGTTCGATTCCTCCTGCCCCCTTGGAGGAATTCGCGCCAAAAACTAATAGACACAAATTCGCGAAAAAAAAAACAAACAAAACGAGCTGATGTGTGCCTCACATGACTTCCTTTTACTCCAATTTAATGTCATTTCCACATTATTGGCAATTTTAATGTGATTCAATTGTTTACTCTCCAAATATCACCAACAGTGGCCGAATTGAAACCAAATTTAAAAAACCAGATTTGTCGCCAAGTTGGCGAAAAACTTGGCAACTAAAAGATTGGCGATAGATCGCCAAGTGTCCTACAAATTATAACACCACTTGAGTTTAAATCGAAATTAACAATGATTTTCCCCACAAAAAGAGGCAAAAGACCCCCTTAAGAACATCCGAATGCAACCAAAAGGGAAGGTGCACAACTAGGCCCCACTAGGAGTCTTCGTACCAAATTTCAACACTCTAGGGTATACCATTTTTGAGTTATGCGAGATACATACACACATACGCACATACATAGTACATACAGACGTCACGAGAAAATTCGTTGTAATTAACTCGGGGGTAGTCAAAATGGATGTTTCGGGTATCTGTAGTTTCCTAGGCATATATGCATGTGTGGTCGGTTCGAAAAAAAACTTAACATTCATTCGGGGGTGAGAAAAATGGAAATTAATGCCGATTTTTGAGTGAAAATTAAACGTTCGACATTCGAAAATTTCACGAAATTAATACTTTTTACTTCCTTTTACAAAAAAGGAAGTATTGTATTCGCGAAAAAATTTTCACCCAAAATTTGGCCTTAATTTCCATTTTGCTCACCGCCAAATGAATGTTGAGTTTTTTTTTCAACCCGACCACACGTGGATATATGCCTAGGAACGTACAGACACCCGAAATATCCATTTTGACGATCCCCGAGTTAATTACGACGAATTTTCGCGTGACGTCTGTATGTACTGTACGTATGTGCGTATGTGTGTCATATAACTCAAGAACGGAATGTCTTAGAAAGTTGAAATTTGGTACGTAGACTCCTAGTGGGGTCTAGTTGTGCACCTTCTTTTTTGGTTGCATTCGTATGCTCCGAAGGGGGTCTTTTGCCCCTTTTTGGGGGGAAATCATTGTTAATTTCGATGTAAAATCACGTGGTGTTATAATTTGGCGGACACTTGGCGATATATCACGAGTCTGTTGGTTGCAAAGTTTTGTTGCCAACTTTGCAACAAATTTGGCGATTTTTTTTAAAATTTGGTTTCAATTTATCCACTGTTGGTGATATTTAGAGAGTAAACTATTGAATCATATTAAAACTGCCATTAATGAAAAAATGACATTAAATTAGAGTAAAAGGAAGTCATGTGATGCACATCAGCTCGTTTTTTAAAAATATACAATATATAAGGTATAAAAGAAAGTTAAAAGAAAAGATATGTGCGCTTACAAATGACTGAAACTTTTTCCTAGCTAGAGTAGACTGAAAAATTAAGACCATAGGAACGCTAAGGGGCAAGGGGCAGAGCTTTTTATTGATGAATTATATGAATAATTTTTGATTGATTTCAGCCCCTGCTTCGTGTGCTGTCAGAGGTTATGGGTTGGATTCCCACGGGTGTCCTGGATGTGGTTTCCTTCTTGCTCTCTTTGGGAAGCAATTTCCTTTCTGACTTTGAAAATTCGTGGCATGAAGCATTGACTGTGGTATCATCAGTTTAAAAAAAGCTTTTCGTTTGTATTTTTACTTACAGTATTGAATTCAATTCTTCGTTGTACAGTCTTGATTTCTTCTTCTTCTTCTTTTTTTATATTTTTTATTTTTATGGATTTAAACTATATTCAACGGTGCCAACATATGAATCTTCTAGCAAATTTTTTTTAAACATTATTTCATCATTGTAGACTTATCCAAAATGCAATTTACAAAACTGTCTACTTTCAGTCGTAGCTCAACCCTACTGTTTCATATTAATGAAGAATTTTCTAGAATTATCTATGAAGTAACGCATTTTGAATTTAACGTTAGCTTCTAAGTTGCGTACTAATTTAACGTGCCATTTAAGAGAATAAAAAAAAATAAACGTGTTCTTTAAGGTATCAAGAAGTTTTTACTGAATGAAAAATGTTTTTAAATTAAGGAAAAACCATAAAATTGGGACAATAATAATAATAATAATAATAAAAGATTAGAAAACCCCGTGAAGTTCAGGCTCCTTTAGTTTAGAAACTAAAGAAACCTACTTTCCAATATGTCAATATCGCTACTTAAACAATTTCAAATAAAACCTTGTTCGTAAGTTTTTACTTCCTTTTACAAAAAAGGAGGTATTGTATTGGTGAAAAAAAATTGCACTCAAAAATCGGCCTTAATTTCCATTTTGCTCACCCCCGAATGAATGTTGAGTTTTTTTTTTTTTCGACTTGACCACACGTGGATAACGGCCTAAGAACGTATATAGACATGCGAAATATCTATTTTGACGACTCCTGAGTTAATTGCAACGGGTTTTCTCGTGAGGTCTGTATGTACGTATGTATGTGCGTATGTATGTCGCATAACTCAAGAACGGTAAGTCCTAGAAAGTTGAAATTAGGTACGTAGACTCCTAGCGGGGTCTAGTTGTGCACCTTCCCTTTTGGTTGCATTCGGGTGTTTCTAAGGGGGTCTTTTGCCCTTTTTTGGGGGAAATCATTGTTAATTTCGATGTAAACTCAAGTGGTGTTACAATTTGGTGGACAGTTGGCGATATATCGCCAGTTTTCTGGTCTCCAAGTTTTGTCATTGTTGGTGATATTTAGAGAGTAAACTAGGAGTAAAAGGAAGTCATGTGATGCACACATCAGTTCGTTTTGTCTCAAAACTATGAAATGCTACTATATCAATTCTAGTTAGTTTCCAGGAAATTTCAGAATCCTATGCGAACTAGAATAATGTTGATATTAAATATTTTGTTTTATAAGTGGGTTGCGTATTCGTTTTCCATTATTTGCAGAACGAATGTACTCCTCAAAAGCTGGCATCCTTTCTTTCGTGTGGCATCTTTATCGGAGGATCGCCATTACCATCGAGTTTTGACACCCAGTCTCCCCGTCAGATGGAAGCACCTGTGCTCACTTCTGTGCGAAACTGAACTAGGAATTTTATTGGAAGGAATATTTAGGACTGAATGAATACCAAAGTCATATTTTACGCACCACATTGTCATAAGACATGTACGCTGCCGATTTTCTGGATCTTGAAAATCTACCGACTGAAGCTGGGTTTGAACACGTGTCAACATAAGAAGCCAACACCGAACCATTGCGCTTATCTGTCTGTGTGAAATTAAATATTGGTAACCAAAATGCTAATTATCTTCTTCACAGTGTTTTTTCTTTTCTTATGAGACAAAATCGCACCCTTATGGAAGTCTCACATTATTATCATTTTTGCTCCATTAAATAGATCAACTATGCAATATTTTATGCCTAAAAGTTCATTATTTACATATTGGTCCTCAGATCTTTTGCATTTTCCAAAAATGCACATTTCCGAAGCAAATGATAAATTCATTGAGATTCTCTTTAAAGTAGACAACCTACATAAATGCTTCAACAATGGCAGCTCTTTAATCGGTATACAGCACTTCTATCATAGAAAATATCGATTTTCCACGCTACATTAAGTCGATGAGAGGGATCCATTTATTAAATGAGAATTCCCAGTCACCCATCTGGATTTCATTGACTTAAGAAATGTGACCATAGGGACACCCGACCTCAATTTATTCGCCAGTTAAACGCTGAATTTAAATGTTAATGATTTTGAAGAGACGTTAAAGAGCTTATAAAATATACTACTCCGGTTGGATGCGAAGTGTGCTTCGGTTTTGGAGAGGTTTCAGAATATTTATAGCATTTATTGTAATGAGTGAAGCTAGTTTAAGAATGCTGTGAAGGTGATAAAATGAGTTGACGCGCTTTTGGCATTTAGAAGTTGGTTTTTATAGGATAATTGCTTTGTGCGTATGAGTAGTACAGGCCGCAAGCAATAAAATTGATGTTTTATCATTTAATAGAACAACATCTCAATGTTTCAACTTGAGATTATTACCTTTCTTTTCGGATGATTTAAAATATAAAATTGTGTGCATTGTGCTCCACACCAAAGCCCTGAATCGTAGAATAAATAGCGACACGAACATCATCTTGGCGCCAAGCAATGCTTTCTTCGTATGTCTGTTACGTCGAAGTAGCGTGTTTTGCTTTTGGATTGTGGTTTCTTATTAACTCCATGTTAGTCCACAGTCAAAAAGCACCACGATTAAAAAGCAAAAGACGCTACTTCATTATAGCAGTCGAAGGAAGAAAGTGGCATTTAACTCCAAGATAGCGAACGTGTCGCTACTTAAGCTACGATCTATTGCTTTTACTCCTCACCAGTGGCGTAGCCAGAAATTTTCATGGGGTGCTGATATAAAATTTTTCGAAATTAGAGGCCCAAAAGCGAAACTTTAGGCTCTTGCATGTTTGATCTTACATATTATTTTGTTACTTCAACAGGAGGGGAGGGGGGGGGGTAGACCTTTATCCTCCCTCCTCCTTGGCTACGCCACTGCTCCACACCACACTTTCTGAGAGTAAGAAGGTATGAAATATTTGATTTTGTTTCAAGTTTTAGCAGTGGTAATTATATGCTCGGTCGCAAGCTTATCTATATGAAGAGTTGTCCAAAATTTAATATTTGTAATATTTCTGAAGAACTTGGTGACATAATCTCACAGATTTTGCGAATTTTAATAAAATGACGGTTAGTTTGATACAATATTTCTTACCGTAGTTTCTGTATGCACATATAAATATAAAAGCAGTTTTAATTCAATGGGAGTAAAAAGAGTTGTTGTGGTGTTTTATTGACATGTCCTTCATTGTTTTATGATTTGGATCTTCAGAGTTATTTTAAAACTAAAATATTTTTATTCCAAAGATAAAACAAAAAGTTACGCCTCCTTCAACATTCAATTTTCCGCCATTAAATGAAGAATACTATCTCTATAGTTTGAAAATAACGTGATTTGCTTACTGTGAAAATGCCCAAGGGATTAAATTCAATTCCCGAAGTTTGCCAAAAAATAATACTTTCAGGAGAATTCAGTACGAAATATTTTTATGATATCATAAAATTTGAAATGGCAGCATAAAACTCTTAGGATTGGGTTATATTACTTTATGGTATAGAAGGATTTTTTATAATCCAATAATTTCTGAGCTGGAAAGCAGAAGAAAAAATGGCTAACAGTTGGTGAATTCTCAGACGTTAAAGCTTTTGTCGATTTAAAAGCGGAAAAGGGTGTTCTATTGATTACCACATTTTGAACTATCTATAATTCGGAAGCTTATATCGCATGAACTACCTTTTAGGGAGAAAATAAATGGGATTGAAAAGCATCAATAAAATAAAATGCAATGAAAATTTTATGAGAGATCTATTTGTGCCAAGCCTACTTCTACACTTTATGCTTTTTGTGTTGTACGTTTTTAGTTTGATTGACGGTATGTGGTTTGCTATTATTAATTTTTGAATCTAGATTTTTGAGATTTGATAGTTTCGGTTGTTAAGTAGATTGCCAAATAATTTAAATTAAATATATTTTTTTTAATTGGTCATCTGCCAAATTAAAGTTTTTATAATCTAGTATTACAGCTAGGTTTTAAAACTTTTTTTTTTGCTTTTCTTTTCGAATTTCTATGCTCCGATATTTAGTTACTTTTTGTTTTAATAGTTACAATTTTGCATAAATTCTAGTCCATCTTTCAGATATACTAAATTGGAAAACAACAATAATAATAAATGTAATGCAGAAAACCTAACAATAAAAAGAATTTCCAGCAAAGTAGTACGTTTAGTAACAATTTTGGCATTAAAACCCAATGAAGATGAAACATTGGCGTTCAAATTTTAGGGAATTTGTAAGACATTTTAAAAAGATGCAGGTTGTTACATTTATATTGGTTCAAACAAACAAGATCTTTATCTTCATGGAAAAAAAATCCCACCTCATGATAAAATTGTTATAAATGCAGAAAGACAGTAATAGTTAGGAAAATAATAAAAATGTTTTCTACTTCGAAATAAAAATTTATTTTTACATTCCCTAAAATCAATCCTTAAGTTATTAAATTGAAAAAAAAAAAAAACTTAAATAAAGCAAATTAACACAAAAATACAGCCTATAACTATTTCAAGGCTACAATGGAGCCTCTTTGTTAGTGCAAAAAACTCAGCACACAACCAGAAAGTCATGTGAGAACATCAGTTCTCCCACGACTTTCTGGTTGTGTGCCGAGTTTTTTTGCACGGATGAAGAGGCTCCGTTGTAGCCTTGAAATAGCAGTAAGCTGTATTTTTGTGTTAATTTGTGCTTTATTTACGTTGTTTTTTCAATTTAATAATATTTCAGCACAAAGCTTATTTGATCTTTTTTCACTTAATTCTTAATTTTGATCTTTCTTTCAGATAATTCTCTGTAACAACATTTTCCGCTTTATAGTTGCGCATTTTCATATCTTTATAAAAAAAATATAATTTCGTATGCATCAAAAATATAATGAAGGATATTGAGATGAAGCTGCATATAACTATTAATGTTTTATTTTAAAGTTCTTTAATTAGTTCTCATTGTTTCATTTTTGCATCAGTGTTGTTTCTATAGAGATATGTTTTTAATAGAAAGCAAAGGAGTTGTTATTTTTCTTCAAGATATTATACTTGCCAAGATCTTTTTTGCTGAAATTTATTTAAATATATTAAAAGTAATTATTCTTTTTGGTAGCAAAAAACATTGACATTGTCTTTTTTCTGATTAAACAGACCCTTTTTTTACTTCTCAAATCTTTTCTCTTTTCTCTTTAGAAAATTATTTTCTCTTCCTTGGTTTCACTCCTTTATATTTAAATGAAGGACCTTAATTAAAATCTCAAGTCCCACGCTATTTATAAACACATTTTTAGATGGAATTTTGCAAAATTTTAACACGAATTTTCGTTCTAAGCAATATAGTAAATAAAACTTCGGCTGAAACATGTTTTGTTTCTTATCATTAGAAACTAATTAGCCTTTTCTTACTTTGTCAGTAGGACATTTAGTATTTACTTTTTTTACGTGAATGTATATACGCATATTTAATGCTGATACTTTGATTTAATACTAATACTGATTATCTTCTGGCACTTATCTCTTACAGAGATGTGATGCGATATGAAGCTTTTATCAGTAAAAGTTACTGCAATATCTAACAAGAAATTCCGTCAAGAACTAAATGAGCCTACTTTCCTGTATATCAATACAGACTTTCTAGTATGTGATCAATATTCTTAAAACTAGCCAGCTTTGGACTCGTTTTTAGACCATGCAGTACTTTAAGTTTATGGTATACTGAACCATAACTAAACAAACAAATATTTTAAATCAAGTACACTGAAAGAAAGCACCCCCCCCCCCAAAAAAAATTACTTTGTTTTTTTAAGACAAAAACCACTTTTTTCACTGTATAAATTAGAAAGATAAAAATTAACTGTTGTACAAGCTTCGAAAAGTTTTAAAATCTTCAAATGCAAGTGTTTCTCATAAAACAGTTCCTGACAAAGCACGTGCTTTAACTATGAAAGTCATTTGCTAACTATGCTTTTGCCTCTTCCTGTTGATTCATTCGGTACCATTTTTGCGACTGCACACAACCCCCTTCCCTCATTTTCAGCGGGTGGCCCATATTTAGATCACTTCCTCTACGTAAGGGAAAAAAAATCAACTTTTAAAAGAAAATTACAAATTTTAGCCCTCCTGTTAGACACCTAAATATTTTTTTTATTTGGATAAGTACATCTTTGTGGTACGTGTGGAACTGTAGAGGAAACGTTTTTATCAGCATGAAATTTCGAACTTCCAATAAAAAAAAATATTTTTTTTTTCGATTTGGCCAAGCATACAGTGCCGTTTCACCCTTTAGGCGCAAGTCGGCACGGGTTGCCGTAGTTCAAATTACTGCATTTTTTACAATTGTTTTGACCTAAAAGAAAAAATATAAGAGGGTGTGCGGCTTGAAAAATCGACTTTCGTTTTTTGATACATATATGCGCGTTGCTGAGGCACGTGGCCGCAAAAAGGATTTATATTTATTTATTTTTTCTGGTCATTCTTCATGCAGCAATTTGCACATTTCCAAAAGAAAGCATGTCAAATTCGCAACAAAATTGAATTAGAGAAAAAGTTACCTGAACTGAAATTCAATGGGAATTGCTACATTTCCAAAGGGTTGTTTATCAAACAGTTGTAGAAAATGTTGGTAAAATCAATCAGTTATGACAGAAATACTTCAGCTGAAGCATTCAAAATGATTTCCGATTCATTCATTTCATAACTCTAGCATGATTACAAAGCAAGAGATGCATCGAATTAATCAATCACTCTGAATGTGGGAAATTTTCAGAAGTCGAAACTAAGATCGTGTCCTAAAACTGAAGCTGCAAAATGTTGCAGTAGTAGACTCCCGATTAACCGATCAGGAAGAGCCTCGACCCGGATAAACGAGTACTCCGGATAATCCAAGAATGGAGCACCTTTGTGATAGCATGAGGAGAGATTATCCCACTTCATATGTACCAATATCAATAGAAAGGTGTTAAATTTGGTTACGCGAGATAGAGCAGAGTGCAGCACATATCAAATCTTCCAACTGTTATAAAAACAACATCTTATCTTTTATAGTTATGCCCCAATGCATGTAGCTCAATCTAACCCTTTCCGTCACATAGGGAAACTTTCTGACGGTAGGAAATGTAATAATATAATTTTGTACAATACAGTAAAATCTATAAAGTTGACCGTCCTTGTAAGATGATTACCTGTCTACGTTAACCACCGATATGCACCAAATTTGGCTGAGAATCATATAACAAACCCTTTGTACGTTAACCACCTGTCTAGGTTGATCACTAAAGTACTGCACCGCAAGTGGTCAACTTACACAGGTTTCACTGTATGACATAAATTATTTCGAAAAAGAATAAATAAAATATTTGCTTCCCCCACAAATCCTTTTTCATCATTTTTCTGCAAGTGTGCCGTTTTTATCTTGTTCTAAACAGTTTAACAACACTTTCTAACCATCCAGGATAAACCAAAACCTGAATAAGCCTGAATTTTTTTGGGACACGGAATCCCAAAATCTAGAAGACTCGAATATCCGGAACTTTTCCTTGTCTAAAAAATCATTCCCACCCCCTCTTTTTTTAGTTTTAAAAGTTCAAAATTGTTTAGGTTCTTCAATTACTTGTTGAAAACACAGTACTTCCAGCTCAATTTTCTTTTTATTTTTTTACAAGTTTTTCGATGCCACGTGTCATGCGTAAATATGCGTTTTGCTGAAGTTATGCAGCAATTTTTAACGCTATATGCTGGAGTTAGGGTTACAATTTTAACTACCAAAATATCACCAAACAGGCAATGGTTTCGCTGAAATACTACATTAACCAGCCCATTTTCTAGTGTAAAGCAACAATTAAAAAAATCTTTTAATCTAATCATTTATTTATTGCTCTTCTAAGTTTATTTTCTAGTTACTAATATTCTCAATAAAATATTTAGACAAAACAGATAATTACTTTCAATCAAAAACGAAAACATGACACAAGTCTCACAAAACCAATGATCTCCGAACAAGTTGCATCATACACACGTAACTGATTTAATTAGTGGAGCCCAGATCTAAGAAACAGCTGAAGATCTATTTAAAGGTTTGCTAATGGAAGTCTTGAAACTCTTTCACGAAAGGTAGCGTTAATGGTCCTCCCTCTAAGCACCTGTGCTAATATTATTCTTTGCACGGCTTATGGAAGCATCTTCCCGTAGCCGTGGAACTTAATTACTTCACGGTGTATTGGAGGAAGGCTGGCACTCTTTGTGTTCAGGAGAGACTTAATGAGATTTATTAAGACATAGTTTGCTCTTCATAATGAAGAGCAATATTAGCATGTATATCGATGGGGATACGTAAAACACGTCTATATGAATGATCAAGTAGTTCCGCTTTGGAGAATGGTGTAGGTGTTATTAATCGTGTTTTACAAAATTTATTCGTATGCTAGAGTAGAGAGCAATAACATATGAGTATTGTACGTAATTAGAGCCCAAATCTAAAAATTCTTTCAATAGGCATGCAAATATGTGTTAAAAATGCTTAAAATATGCAATGAAAATTAGTTAAATAGGCATGCAAATATGTAATAAAAATACTAAAAATATGCACTAAAATTATTCAAAAAGGCATGAGTATATTTCATAAAATATTTAAAATATGCACTGAAAATTATTCAAACAAGCATGCAAATATGTAATAAAAATATGAAAATGTTAACTGACAATTATTTAAATAGGCACTCAAATATCTACTCAAAATACTTAATATATCCGCCGAAACTTATTTAAATAAACATGCAAATATGTACTAAAATTCCTTAAAATATGAGCTGAAAATTATTGAAATAGGCATGCAAATATGTAATAGAAGCACTTAAAATTTTTTCTAGAAATTGATAAACATGCACTTACATTTTTTACTCACGTGCGTGAAGGTATCTTATCTGAATAAAAAATGCACAGAAAAAATAGCCTGTCTATTTTTGAATTTTGTTCATGCAACTAACTCCCACTAGGTGTGTCATCATCAAGTGCTCTAGTTTTGGGTCACTAATTGATCCCCTTAAGATAATTTTAAAATGCCAGCAAATACCACGGCCCCTAGCTGATTCTAATAAGGAGTTGTTTTTCTTTTCTTATTGCCAACCGGAGAGGGCAGTATTCATTTCTCGAAATGGTTTCCGTGAATCATCATAATTTTTGCTCTTAGTGAATAACAAAAAATATTTAAAAAAAAATTCTTTGAGATTAAAAAAAAATTATATAAAAACAAGAAAAAAACTTAATAATATGCGCTTATTTTAAAGTTTTGTAGTTTTCATGTATTTATTTGCACTAACGTCCAGAGAAGCAAAAATATACAATTGCATATGCACATATACATTTGTATATAATCCGGTCTTAAGGCGCACTAAACCATGAAGTACAGTAGAAATTCGATCATCCGGAACTCTTTTAACCGGAATCTGGGTTTCTTTGAATTTTATTTTCTTATGCTTATTATTATTTTCTTCTTAATGAAAAGATATTCCTTTATGGTCAGCAGTGGCAGTCATTTCTATTGAAGGCATTAAATTATCTTGGTATGTAATTCATCAGTCTTTTCAGTAATCGGTTGTTGCGTCGTCCATTCGTTCCAAGTGTCTTGTCCATTTACTTTGATAATCCTATTATTTTATGTCTGATGTCATATATCTTCAAGTTTTTATGTATGTATCTTTAGTTAGTCAGTCTATTCTTGTGCCCTTTTTTACAGTCCTTGAATTCTGGACCGTTCATTCGTCTTGATAGTCCAGGTCTATGATCCGTATAAAAATATCGATGTTGCCATTACCGTATGAAATTTTTACTCATTTTCTCTTCGTGTTTCATTTTTTAGGATTCCGTAAGAAATAAAGAAGTTTTCACATTGGTTGTAGTTCTGGAAGTTGTCTCATTGGAGGTAAAGAAGTAGAATCCTGTAAGAAATCTCTCAATTCACGAAAAATGTTTTAAAATTGATTTTTTTCCCTGTTTCCTGGTCTGCAGTATGGCGTGCACCAATAGTATGAAGTATAGTATCCACCAACCTCCTCGTGGTGCACCTTGGGCGATATTATAAGGTGGGTAAGTGAGCTATAATTTCGGCATCAGTCTTACACCTGTGAAGGTACCTCCTCTGATATTTATGTGGATTTATGCTTTCTTTATTGGAACGCTAGCTCTTTATCCTACTATAGTTAATCTAAATCAACGACTATCCTCTCCTGCTAAAAGGGGTTATTCTTGCTATTCGCAGTTCAAATAAACTATAGAAGGTGCTGCAGTCTAGCTAGTGGCTGCTGAAGGAGGTGAACACTGCTTACTTAGGATATGACTAGTCAGTTTCGTCCGCACCAAATCGAAATGCTTTATGTTCTGCTAATTTCTGAAATCCCTGGAATGTGAAGAATTTAAGCTTAAGAAATGAGAGTTTTCAAGTCTACTCAGACAAAAAAAAAAAAAAAAAAAAAAAAAAAAAAAAAAAACTTTACCAGGGAAAAAAAACACAGACGAAAAAAAATCCCAATACCAAGAACGACTTGTGCTACATGAGCGAAATTTGGTAGGCGTGTTTTATACATCTGAAAGATGACATCGATTTAAATTTCGCGAATGAGTGTGACGCTCGTAGCGCCACTTAGAAGTTGTAACATAGGGTTGTTTTAAATGCCTGCTGTAAAGTTCGTGAGCGTTTTTTTTCTGCGAAATTTTTACGTATTGAGTTGATGTTTGTTCAGAATGCCTTTCAGAAGACGAAGAAGCCATTATTAACAGCTCACCGAGTTTTATTGAAATCGTGAAATAAGGCTACGAGACGGTAGAGTTTCTTTCCACAATATTACATTAAAACCTGGTCGGAATGTATTCAATGCACACGATTCTTGTGGTGGCAGTGGTCAAGGGTCACTGTCTCATGAAGACCGAGTTCCGGGCGGCCACGTGGCACTACAGTGAGGGAAGACCGCCGTATTCGGCGTACGGTTGTGGCGCATCTCATTACATCTACGCCAGAAGTTCGAGCTGCAGTTAGTACCACAGTGCCACAAAGAATTGTTAGAAATCAGTTACTTTACGGACAACTCTGATACAGGCTCCCTGTAGCGTGTATTCCACTGATGCTAAGACATTGTTTTTTGCGACGCCTGTGGTGTCAAGCCAGATCTCAATGGAAGACGGAGTGGAGATCCGTTGTGTTTTCTAATGAAAGCAGACTTTGACTTGGTGCGAGTGATGGCCGTGTGTTGGTCAGAAGGGGGCCAGGCCTGCAATCATATTGTCTGCGGCCTAGACACACTAGACATGCACCTGGAGTCATGGTCTTAAGAGAAATATCCTATGGCAACGGAAGCACTCTCGTGGTTATTCCAAACACACTGACTGCAAATTTGTATATCAGTTTGGTGTTTCAACCTGTAGCATTGCTATTGATGAACAGCCTTCGGTTTTTCAACAGGATAACTCTCAGTCTCATACCGCTGTTGTAAATTAACGGGCTCTACAGAGTTTTGACATGTTACTTTGGTCTGCGAGATCACCAGATACGTCTCCAAGTGAACACGTATAGCATCTCATTGGACGACAATTCCAGCATCATCCACCGCCAGCACTGACTGTCGCAGTATTGACGTAAAAAATTCAACAAGCATGGAACTCCAAATCAGAAAATGACATTCGACACCTGTATGACACAATGCATGCACGCTTGAAAGTTTTCATTCAAAATTGTGGAGGTTACACTGGCTAATTAATGCAACAGCATTTAACATTTGACTTGCATTTCCCTGATGTAAAATTAACCTGCGATCTTGAAAATTCAATCAATTAATCACGTTAACTGTAATTGATTAAATAACATCTTTAGTGAGTATTTTTTCGGTTATGGGCAACTATGGAGTTTCAATTGGTTCTTATAGTATTTTGGAAGACTAAATTGGGTATGTTACCAAATGGTGCATTTAAGGATAAGAATTCTAATTTCAATTATAAGAATAAGTCATTGCTTTGGTCTTCAATATAATTTTTTTAATGTACAAGTGGCTATTTTTGATGGAGAGATTCATTTTTCATACACGTGTGAATGCTTTTTGATGAAATGCTGGATAGTTATTCGATACGAAAATGATTACCATTCACGTACCCACCAAAATTAATCAAACATTCTGCACCGAACTTGAGTGCTATTATTCCTTTCTTCATATCAGTGACAGCGGACTGATGAAATATGGTATCAAAGTTAATGAAACTTTACCTGTCGTCATCTTCTCGGAAAGTAAATATTTACTTGATGATAACATTTTCATTCAATTAGGATTCTTGCAAAGTCGAGGTAAATGTCCAGATCAGTTCTTGAAACTGAATATGATTACCCAAGGTCGGACTAGTGTAAATAAAAGGCTTCCTTACGTGAATCCAGCTCTCAGAACTTTCAATTTTGATTACTTATTACAAGAATATTTGCAGTAAATGTCATGATTCGTGATCTTGGAGGACAATTTAACGTCATCGTCATTCATATTGAATGGATTTCCAAAGAAGAAGTTTCAGAAACTTAATCCTAGTAAGATGGTAAAGCCTGTTATGTATGAGTTGTTCAATAACTCGAATTATATATTGAACGGAGCTTTATGGAACTTTCTGACTTTTCATCATATGACGTTATATGAATGCTTATATAATCATTTAGTCATTCGCCTCATAGCACTGTAAATATTGATCCTTATATCTAGGAAGACTGGAGGGGCTACAATGGCTCCTAAGCTATTCTACAACAAAAAATACATTTCCCCCCCTCCGAACTGTTGTAGCATAAAAAATATTATTCACTGTATGATTAAATCGAAAATAAAAACAACGTAAACAAAGCACAAATTCGCAAGAAGATACAGCAAATAGCTATTTCAAGGCTACAATAGAGACTCTTCATCAGTGCAAACAGCTCACCACACAACCAGAAAGTCGTGAGAGAACTGACGTCAACGAAGTGGACGCCGGAATTTATACCAAATGGGCGAACTAATTAGAATTAACGACACAAGACGACAATCATCCAATCAGACAGAGCCCCGAGGCGCGCAGCAAGGGGGGGGGGGGCAAAGACAACCAATCAGAAATCTTAAAACAAAAAGACTCCAAATATCAGGAACAAATGGATTGCTGGAATTATCACTGACTATAGAATGATTTTTTCCAAATATAGTAAGCTTCCCAAAAAATATTATGTATAAGTTTTTATTTAGTCTTAAAAGTAGATGCGTAGGCATGTGGACTCACTCAGGAATATATATATATATATATAAAAAAAAAATCGCTTAGAAAATGCGAAGGGGTCACTCTGGCCATACCAGTCTATCTAGGTATACGGAAATTTTCAGTGTTTCTATTGTTAATGTGAAGAATCAGAAGATAAATTTCATAAGCATCATGAAAGTTTGTGTATATTATACACCAAACGACACATTTATTTCGTTACATCTGGTTCTTGTCAATGTTATCACAAATTATATGAAGATGGCGATCTGAATCTCTAGTGTCAAATTGAAGCTAAATACTTTTTCATCTGAATAAAACATGAAAACAGAAAATGTAATACATTTCGGTTTCTTTTTCTTTTTTATTAACTAGCCATTTAAAAATGATACCAATGTATTAAATGAAAATATCAATCAGATTATATTTTTCTTATCTCTATAGTCAGATACATTTATCCATCATTTAGGAGCAAAAAATCGCCTGCGTCGAATGTTCTCATGTTAAAGTTTAGAATCTTTATTGACCGATGCCAAACAAGCGAGATGAAATGCATTTGGAAATTTTACCTTTACTCGATAAGCAGGAAAATTCTTTCTCCGTGAGTAAATAAACGCTTTCAAAGCGTTCAGCTACTATCATTAACGATGTTTAAGTTTCCGAATCAGGTGTGGAATTTACAAAAGGCTTTGTGGTATGGTTCGTGAATTTTTCAGTTAAAGAGGTCCGAGTTTTCTTTACTTAGTTCGTTGAGCTCTCTGAAATATTTTTCTTTCTGTTAAAAAGGTTTCGGTAGTTTTTTACTCGTGAATTTTTCGCAGAACTTAATGCTTCATTGCAAAGTTTGTTTCAATGATCTAAATGAAAGAGTCCAAGCAAGAGTTTTCTGGGAAGCATTGAAATGTAAAATAAAATTTATTTTAAAGGAAATAATACGTACTGTTAAGTGTTATATGAGTAGTCGTTAGGTTTTTGAAAAGGCAAAAATGCTTAAAACTCGTATTTAAAACTAGAAACATTTGGTCAAAATGAAAATCCTATAGTTTTCAAATATAAATAATAGTTTTAATTTGTTAATTATTCGTATAAAGGATTTTCAAACACAACTTTTTAATACCTATTTTATTAAATGTAACACGTTACTCTTTACTTACCTTACAACATTTATGTAGGGATATTGTTTCTTAACGATTTACATAGCTGTCTTAAACTGTGAACAAGTTATGGAATTTATTTATTTTTGCAGCACGTATCATTATACAACGCTACGCATTGAATAAAAACTAAAATTCAAAGGATAAATTACTTCAGCAGGACTGCATTACGCAATGCGGGGGACTAGAAGCAATAAAAAAAGGACAATTTCTTTACGAAAAGACAATTTTTTTTAAAGAACTACACGAACACAACTACAGAAATAAAATATCTTCACAAAACAACTCTTTTTCCAAACTTACGTTAATTTCATTTTAGTTTTATATAGTGTTCTGACGATTTTTCGTGCATCTCAACATTTTATCTGTTTATTTCAGCTCCCAACATTAAAGTTAATACAGTCGGACCCCGATTCAACGAATTCAACGGGACCGAGACTTTTTTACGTTAAATCGGGGTTATTCGTAATATCGGGGTGTAAAAAAATTAAAAAAAAACTGCACTTACCTTATTTTAAACCCCTAATAAGCAACTGCACAAAAATATCCATAATTAGAAAGTACACTTTTTATTCAGCTTTTCACGACTTTTTACACACTAATTTTTGTGAAATTTTAAACTACTGAGTGATAGATGTTTGAAAATTTCCTTGATACTTGACTCGAAGTAGTTCTCTTTTGACTTTATGGAGAGAAGAAAATAATGTGCCATTTGCTCCCAGCTGCATGAGATATGTTTTTAGTTTCCAGGCCGTGTAAAGCATTTGAAAGAGTAAGTTTTAATGGGAGTTTCATTATCGCTATCTGCATCAGAATCAATATTCACTGATTTAGAGAACGATTTTAAAACTTTCCGACTGTCTCAGGTTATTAGCTTCCTACATATTGCCATAAAAAATTGAGAACAAAAAAGCGCATTTGCGGAAAATCTGGAACTAGAGATAGCTACTTTTGCAGCAACAAGTTTCACATGTACACCAAAACGTAGATGGAACAAAATGTATAACTAAATTAAACGCAAGTGCTTTCATGCAGGACTTTAAACAAAAACGTTTAAGAAAACACAAGAATATTTTTCTTTTCGTGAACTTTTAGGGAAAGCAATTAAGTTTTGAATGTTGTCAACAAAAGAATAAATTCCGCATATTTCACCAGCAGAATTTCGTTACTGTGTTTCCCCGAAAGTAAGACCCAGTCTTACATATCAACTTTGACTGATGAGCAAGTAATTTTTTTTCGGGGGATGTCTTTTTTTTCTTAATGCACAATATTTGATATTTGTTCATGGCCACATTTATTCCGTGTCAGGAAATATACTCATTCAAATTTAAGAAACATATTTATTCAAGTTCAATACATTTATTCCAGTTCGATAAACAGTAGCCGCCGCTTATAAGAATCACATTTGTTCTAAGCAGTTTTGATTACAAAAAGCGGCTGATTCGATATAGCGGCTTATTCAATATAGCTGGATTTTGTTCTTTTTTTGACGATTTGATTCATTAAAGCGGCTGATTCAATGAACCACTGATTCAATTAACCGGCGTCCACTGTACACTAGCACAATATTTGATTTTTGACGATTTGATTCATTAAAGCGGCTGATTCAATGAACCACTGATTCAATTAACCGGCGTCCACTGTACACTGAAAACGACCGATATCATTAGTGCAACCATAATATTCGAGTGCGAGGGGAGGGGGGAGGGAGGTCATGACATCTGGTTAAAGCGGCCAAAGACTACCCATACCTGTGTTGTGGGGTCTTCAAATCGAAAAACTACGCGGGAGATCCCCATAGCCCTACTGCTCCCGAATATTACACTTTCGGTCTCCCTAGGTTTGTTTTAGGCGTAGGGTTTTTGTTAAAAGCAGTGCCCTGGAAAACAAAATAGGGACATTTTTTTTTTTAATTTTGAAAGTTATTACCCTTAAAGCATGGTAGAAACAAATTGATCCTCCTCACTCCTAATAGTCGTCAAAACCTTTTTCATAAAGGGCATTAAAATGTTTGACATTTTGTACTCAAAAGAAAGGAAACCTCGGAAGTCAAAGGGCAAATAAAACGACAGACGGGAACGCACTTCCCCACCATTATTAATTTTTTCCCTCTATTTTTTCGATTTTTGTTTTATTTATTTTTTTGCATCTTTTGCTTTCGGACATACACAGTAAGGATTTACATCACAAGAGAGGGACATAACACCCAGGGCACCCGCGGGAATCGAACCCGCAATCTCCGGTTTAAAAGACGAAGCTTCTACCACACAGCCACGGAGTCTCCATTTTTTGTTTTAGCAATGTTTTGTTCCCGGCAAATAAGCGTAATTTCCCGCTGTTATTCATAAATGTGATTTTATTTTACTTCTTATTGAAAAATAGACTAGAAAGAAAAAAATCCAGAAAAAGTTCGCCCTTGCAATTTTGCTTAAGTAACTTTCATCTCGTAACTTATGCCTTACTCTCAAACATCTGGAAATCTGGAATATTTTACGCGAAACCCATTCTAAAATATATAAATACTGACGCTTGAGTAATCTCATTTCTACACTTTTCTACCACTTTTTGCCTTTCTATTGTTGAACTGTCAAACCTCCAGCATTTAACAAGGTAAATCGACCTTCAACTTTATTGCCCTAAGTCTATGCAGATAAAGGAATTTCGGGTCAGATCTACCTCTTCCGCCATTTATGGTGAGCCGTGTGAAGAAGTGTTTTATTTTTCAAATGACCTTAAAGGGACAACCTCTGCTGAGGAATATGCAGAGCTGTTATCATCTATGGCATTGAAAATGGCGGAGATTCATTAAACCATGAAATAAGACATTTACATCACATTTAGTGAATGTAAATTGAGAACCTGTAATAAAAGCTGACGATTTTCTCGGGAAACCACACAATCTTCGCAAATTTTTGGATTTTTGGAGGTATTTCTGGGTGCTTCACAACATCTTCAGCCATCATGAACTCCATGGTAAGGGTGTTCTTTGAATTATTTTTTGTGTTATTATGGATAACGGCAAGGCAAGAGTTTTGGTACTTAACTTTCGTATAGTTTCATACAGTTCAAAATCTGTGAAGTTGAAACATTTTGTCACAAATTATAGTTAAAAGACTTGGTTTGGCTACTGCAATAACAGCAATGCTAAAACTTATGAAACTTTCCTATGGTTTACTATCATAAAAAACAGTATAAATCATTTTTGAAGGTGCGTTAATATTTCTTATAATTTAAGTATTTATCACAGTAAGTATTTAAATGGTAGACGTAATAGCAAACCTCTTTTTATTTAATATCTGTTTAGTTTATTCAGTTTTTAATCTGGCAAAAGTAAAAAGTGAAGAATCTCAATTTCAAACGTCTGCGCACAAGTAGTATAGGGAAATGTGGTGCAAAATTAAATCGTACAATATTTTCAGTTTTCAGAGCTTCCCATCTAGACGTATTTTAAATATGTTCTTAACCATATTTTTGCTTCCAGTGAAAAAATAAATAGCTCTATGATCAAGGAATATGATAATACTAGTCATTTTCAAAATATGATGCACACATTGTAATATTTTGTTGGTTATCAAAAACATTTTTTGCTATTATAAAATTATAAAATTTTAATAATTAAAGTTTTAATAATTAACATTTTAAATATTAATTGAGGTCTACAGCTGTCCGAGGCAAAACTTCTTTAGTTGCTGTTTGGCATCTTTTGATTTTAAATATTTATGCAATTTGTCTACTGCAAGCAAGATAAAGTGAAATAGCTTCTTTTGTTTACTTATTATTTCATTTATTAAATCACTTACGTATCTTTCATTATTTAATTCATTTACATTCCTTCATTTACTAATTCATTTATTTAATCATTCATTTATTAATTTTCTTATTCATTCTCTCCTTACATTATTCTCTCATTAATTGTCTTCATATATTAACTAACTTTTTTCGTATTCATTTATTATTGTATTATTTACTAATTTTATTATTCATTCGTTTATTTATACATTCATTAGATGAAAAATACTTTCAGCAGTGAAATAGAAAATATTTCGCTTGAAAAATAATTTATTTTTCTACTTTCTTCAGAGGTATAAATTTACTGCCAAAAATGAAAACTAATATTTCAAAACAAGTTTCCAATTTGTTCATTTTGGAGAAATGTATGATATTTTGTCTCTTTCTCTTTGCTCTACTCTCAATACTCAAAAGAAAATTAGAAATATTTATTTTTTACCCGACTTTTGTCAAATATTACATATGACGATACCATCAAAAATTAAATTTCATAAATTTCTAGCTCAAGTAACATTTAAGCTAAAAATTGTGGAAATATTCAAGAACTATTCGACAAATAAGTTAATGGTAAACGACAAAAAAGTAGGATTTTTTTCTTTGTTTCACATTGAATCGTCTTTAAAAGGCATGAAAAGAAACTATCCTTTGGCCCTTAAAACAGTCTGTAGGTGTTGGTTTTTTTCCACTGTTTTCAAATGGATGACTAGCTAGAGAAATGTATCCAACAAAGAGCATAATTACCGTTTTATTTATTTGTTTCATTTGTCTTTAGTCCCAGTCTAAACACCATTCCAATGAAATACACATTTTCTAGCCAAATGAATTTTACTGATTAAAACAGGGGTTCTCAAACTTTTTCGACTCGCGGCATCCTTTGAAGAATTAGAACTTTCTCACTGCACCCCAGTCAAGGGTCACCACACCCAATTATACAAGATAAATGCTACAAATAAGACCATTCTGAGGTTCATAATCTAGTATCTCGCTCATTTATGATTGAATTGTATCCAGCTATTGCATAACCATCAGATGACTAATAAAAACAAAGAAAAAATTAAACGAGTGAAAATTTTAAGTTTTAATTATGTTTATCAGCAATTATTGCTGTAGATGACCTTACTTTGCACACACACCATGAATATATATTTATACCATGGATACTTCGCGGCACCCCTCGTATCTTCCTATGGCACCCCGGGTGCTGCGGCACCGAGTTTGAGAACCCCTGGATTAGAACAAACTTTCAAAAAGAAATAAAGTATGTTCCAGCTGTTTTTCCAAAAATTTAACAAGCTCATGTAGTTGTTTCCTTTCAAATTGTTGTTATTTTATACGCAAACACAAAGGTTTTTGGAGTATAAACAAAATTTGGAGAACTAAAATTAATTTTCGAATTTAATGTGAATGGAAATTGAAAAAAAAAAAAAAAAAATCTGAGGATGAAATTTTGTAATAGAACCGCGACCACCACTCACCAAAAATCGACCGTGACATAGTAGTGAATCGTGTCCCATAGTTTGGAAAATAGTGTTGATCTAGAATTTCTCAATTTTAAACTGCACCTCACATGTTTAAGTAGTGTTTTTTTTTTTTTTTTTTTTTTTTTGTATTAGCTGACGGAAAATGGAAGAAATATTGCATAATTTTCCAAAATTATGAAATAATAACTACGAAATCTATTAAAAATGAGTTATTTGCCTGGTTTTTAGCTGTCCAGCCATTAAGGCTCATTTTGAGCCACGTCGGAAATGGAATGAAAAATTAAATATTTTAATAACAGAAGTGGAATAATGAAGCTAAGAAATTTAATTTCTGAACATTTAAAAAACATCCCTTTATACTTAACAACATCACAAAATTTCTAGCATTTTTATGATTTGCTAGAATATTACAATGTAGGAAAAGCAGTTTCAACAACTTCAAGAGTAGCTTCCAAACAGTAATTTCGGAATGACTGAATGGTGCAATTAGCAGAGGTGAATTTAACAATGTCGCAAATGCCGCAATTGCGAAGTGCCTCGAAAGGGGTTCAAAAATGCACTTGATAAACGTTTTTCATAGCTATAAAGTAGCAGATGATCCTTTAAAATTGCATTGAGAGATTCCCCAAAACCTGTGATTCAGTTTCCGGCAATAAGCAGTGTACAATAATGCCTCTTTTTTTCACAAATACAAAAGTACAAAAACTCTGTTCACGGAATTCTTAGACCGAAAGCGAACAAAAAGATTTCCAGAAGGATTGCTGCTATGCCACTTTCGTTGGTGTTCTCTTGAATAAAAAGATGTTGACCAATAGGATTCGCATTCGTCTTTTTCTTGCCACCAATTTGTTCTTGCCCACTTGATTGTGGTCACCAAGTGTCGCACATCTTTGTTCACATCAAGTCTATCTTTCCCGTGAATGAAGTATAGGAAATTTATCTCATATCGTTCCTAGGAGAGTGTAGAACTGGACCTTCAAGTTATTTTGACACAATCATACCAGATATCTTGAAATGGCGCAAATTAAACCCAAATAAACCGTTTACCCCAAGATGACTCTTTTGAAGTTCTTTGAGTTCGTTCCTTTCTGATTTCAGGTATTTACCTTCTGCTTCGTCACGTTGCTGTTCTCCGCTTCTATGAGTTCAGGCTCAGGTGCAGTTCCTGGATATTATGCAGCAGGCTATTACGGTGGATATCCTTTTGGATATGGGGCTTATAATAACTATTTAAACGGAGGACTAGTTCCCGGAGCTGTTTCACCATTGACAGCTGCTGGAGCCGTTGCAGCTTACAACTATGGCAACTTAGGATACGGATATAATTACGGGTATGGATATCCTTACGCTTCAGGTTACGGATTTCCTTACTATAAAAAGTGAGAGTACCAGTTTCGAAAAAGTATAGATTTAGAGTCTCGTACCCAAGGCAAGTAGGATTTTTTTTCTAAAAATATTAAATCACTAAACTTATTATTTTTATTATTTAGGGTTGATTGACCAGTGAAATAACACTCCCCAGTAAATGGGCAGTTCATAACTTTGTTTCAAAAACATTAAACGTTTTTTCTTATATGAACTGGCAACAGTTACTACCTTCTATACATTTCTAAAAAGGAAACGACCAGGAAATGCTATGTTTGTCCACCGGTTGGGGTTTTTTATTAACTGGTTTAATGCAGTTTTTTCATTTCAATACCCAAAAAGCTTGTCGAAAAAAGTTTTCTTTCTCTCTCTCTCTCTCTCTCTCAAAAAAAAAAAAAAAAAAAAAAAAAAAAAAATATATATATATATATATATATATATATATATATATATATATATATATATATATATATATATATATATATATATATATATATATATATATATATATATATATATATATGAGGCATATAAATTTAAATGTTTTGCTGCAAATTTTGAAACAGTTTTTAGTAGTTATGAATTCGGAAAATGAAATTGTACGTAAATGTTCATTCAGTGGGTACCCTTTTTCTGATTGGTAAACTTATAAGAGCTTAATTAAAGATTATTCCCTAGATAATCTATAATTAAGCCCCATTTGATACTTTGATGCATATAAGATATGAATGCGATCATAGATCTACGTCTAAAATTTACCCTTTCTGGGTTTAATTCATGCAGGATTGTCGACAATTCCATCTTGGGTTTTAAAAGGATACATTTAAAAAATGAGACGAGTACAGTAAAAACGAGCTTTGTACTACATACAGAAGCGATTCAAATTTTATTTGCAGCCCTATACTAGTGCTTCACGTGTTGATCGATGATTATGCGATTATTTATAAAAACTGCCGTTTTCATGCATTTATATGCACCTGCGTAAAAATGCGATAAAATATGCAATTGCATACGCACATATGCATTAGCTTCGAGACTGTGCCCTATTTATTACTACAGTAGAACCTCATTAATCCGAACCAATAGCGGATTCAGGTAGTCCGAATTGTTGAAAGTACGGATTAAACAAAATAATCTATTAATTGAACCGAGGCACATAACTAAACTACCGTACACTGGAAAAATTGTATTTTGAATTCAAGAGAGTGAAATACAAAATTTGTATAAGAGGAAATTACAGAAACACAAGATACGGCCAACAAAAATACATTATTGCATTTACTTACCTTTTATTTACAGGGTGTCTAGCAAAGGACTCCTGGGTTTCAAAATTAAATATCTCGAAAACAAAGGACGATATTGGAATAAAATAAACGGTATGTTTATTGTGAAACCCATAAAAATCATATACAGGAACTTGTAAATTAGTTTTAAAAAGTTCCAACAGGTGGCGCTGCACGCTGTAATTGCATAAATAGTGCTGCGAAGAAGTTGGACGATACTTTCTAGCGTATATGTAAGCATATCTGAGAGACTAAACTACTGCTATGACGAAACAACAAACCTCTTCACAGCACTATTTATGGAGACTTCTATTGCAATTATATTGTGCAGCGCCACCTGTTGGCAGTTTTTTAAACTAATTTCCGTATTCCTGTATATGATTTTTATGGGTTTCCCAATAAACATACAGTTTATTTTATTCCAATATCGTCCTTGGTTTTCGAGATATTTAATTTTGAAACCAAGGAGTCCTTTGCTGGACACCCTGTACACATTATGTAGAGGAAAAGGGAGCACATGTAAACATGGTATGTTTTACTAGGATAACGTCAAGTAAAAAATCTTAAAAAATTCTCAAGTAATGTCGGTAAAGTCCTACTTCTTGACCAAACTTTTAGTGCAAGGAGTCATTTTATGTTCCTGTGGTGACAGCTTCTTTGTTTTGGCAGATGCTGATGTACTTTTATCACTGTCTTCATCGAGTAAAAACATATTTTAAACTAACTAATATGCTAAGTTTAATTATTGCAAACCAATTTATGGCAATGTTTAAGTTTTGTAATTAAATTAATAATTCTTTATTTTTAAAAATTAGTTCCAAGGTGATGGGGATTTTGTGAACACAACATGTAGGGGCACATGTGAACAGCTCCCATATCCTCTTCGCAATATAAATATTAATGTAGGTTTACTAATAGTGTTAAAAGAGATGTAAAGAATTATAATTATTATTTTGCAGCAATCAGTTTATAAATTTATTGTTAATTAATATTACATAATTATTAAATATTTATTTTATTATTATTTACTTTTTAAATTCTTTAATTACTAAACAGTTGGTCAAAAATTTGGCAGCATATAATATTTGCAAAGAAAATAAAAACAAAATATTTTTCTAAAAACTGAAGTTTAGAATAAATTTAAAAGTCATTATTATACTCAGTGTGAAGCTTAAACACACTACATAACAAGAATAAACTTTACATAATAAAATATTCCTTGTATTGTTTAGTCTTATGATATTTTTTCTTGTCGATCCAGTGCTAACATGCTATGAAACTTTAAAATTTGACAGTGAACAGACCTTTATAATTCGAAAAAATATTTTCTTAATGATAGTTATTGTACAATTCAAACTGATACACTATAGGCTACAAACCCTTGAATGTAATTGGTATATACGTATATGCTTCACTATTACGGGATTTTAGTTGAAATGTGATGCCTCTTCTGCATTTTTCAATCGTGTTCACATGTGCCCCAAGGTTGCTCACATGTATCCCCCTATAGGGGCGCATGTGAACAATTGAAGTCATTCTTAAAAAATTCCATAAAGTATAGAAATATTTTTTTAAAAAATCTGAAAAAAATCCATGGCACAAGAAAGGACTATTCAACCAAAGGTACCCTTTTTCTGTGAGAAATTGATAATATTTTCTGAGAAATTAAGAAACGAAAAAAATTGTTCACATGTGCCCCCTTTTCCCCTACATCTAAAGTCTGGTTTAATAGGGCCCGGATTAATGAGGGTTTGCTGTAAATCAATATGTAGTTGCTGCTAGGCGCTATTCAACAAGATATTTTGATGATATTGACCGCAAGTGTGATCACTTCAAGCCGTTCTTATGGTAAAAGAAAATAAGAAATTTTGCTCCTCCCTTACAAGAAAAAGTCACATGGTGCTAAATCTGGTAAGTTTGGCCTAGACAAAAGAGCAATGTCATCTCCTGAAGCTTCCCGAATCTAAGAGGTAATTATGTGTGACATAAAGCACTTGAGTTGTTTCTGTATTTAGGACATGGTTTGTTTTCATTTCATTTTCATGCAGTGCTTTAAAATCTCGAGTGAAATTATGAACTGCTTCATATTTATTACCCTAGGTATATGAGTTTAATCACGGACGATGAACCATCTCGAGTAAGGAATGCAGGCATTTCCGTTGGTGGATTTTTCAACCTATTCCCAGTTCTCTGTGCATTTAAATCTTCACCGTTTTCTCGAACTTCATTTACACTGAGATTTCGTAGCCCCATCACGCTCTTCTCTTTCACCGTCTCCTTTAAAAATAATAAAAGCAGACAAAACAGGATAACTGTTTCATGAATATTTAAAACGTTATTATAGTAGTAATAAAGGGAAATAAAATTTTCAGCATGAATTCACGCAGAGAATTGCAAGATCTTTTAAAATGTAACTAAAATTTTACTACTCTTCTTTTTCAAATCAATTGAGAATTTTTTTGAATTAATGACTTAAAAATAGATTAAAATAATTTCTTACTGTTTCTTTTTAAAAATTTTTAGTTCCTAAATTTCAAGTATTTAATTTCTTTCGTAATTTTTCCGTTTGGTGAACGTGGTCAGAACGACATGTTTGGTTTCTTGACGTAGGGAGCAAGAGGTTTAGTAATTTTTAATCTTTTAAATTTTAAAGTTTTCAGCAATTATTAAATTATTTTATTTATTTTTAACGTTGTTTGATCTTTGAACACATTTTTAAGTTTTAAGCCTTCTTTCTTGTTTTTTTCTACTGTTTTCTGCTGTTCAACTTTCTGCTGTTCAAGGAAAAATAGGCTAAAACGTATGGAAATAATTTTTTACTAGTATATTATGGCATTGTTTATGTGTGTTTTAAATTTTATTATCTTAGAATATATTTCTATTTTTTGCTTTCTTTCGGTAAATTAATCAATTTTTCATCATCAATTTTTCGTTATACTCAATCTCCAACTTTACGAATATCGTTCCCTCTTAGCTGAAAAACACTGCACAACACAGAGATAAAATTAATAATTTTATAAAATTAGCAAAAAATGTATCAAGATAGGTATCTGCACCTTCTGGTGCTTTTCACATCAAACTCCTTAAAAGAAAAGAAACCTTTGTACAATCCATTCATTTTAATAGATCGCGAAAAACGCAGATTTGCGTAATCCTTCAAAACATAGGTTAAACGGTAGCCACATATAAAGCATCTTCACAAGTGAGCTACTAGAGTTTAATTTCTGACAAAAGCAGAGCAGGAGCTCTCTAGTCTCCAGATTTGTTTTTCATAATACAAGGTGTTCATAAAGTCTCGCCGTAATAAAGAAAATTTAATAAAAATAATTATATTTCAGTTTTTTAAAGTAACTGAAGGCGTAAGAGTGCCGCAAACAGTGTTGCCAGATTGGGGGAAATTTCCCCATTTTGGGGAAATCTGGGGCTCTCTGGGGAAATTTTGGGGAAATGGGTTTTGAGGGGAATTCTATGGGGAAAATTTTTTTTCTTCGGGAAATTCTGGGAGGGGGGGGGGGGGAACTTGGGGAAAAAAGATTTTTTTTCGTATTTAAATTCTCGTCAAGAAGTTGTATCAAACAGCGTTGGTTTAGCTTTGCTCAACTTTATGGAATTCGCATTATTGTTCTGCGTGAGTAACTAGTTGATAAGTGGAAAAGGAAAAAAATAAGTGTGATGAAGAATGTTCTTGGATAAATATATACAAAAATCATAGTTTAAATGTACATACAGAAGCAGTAGTAAATGGGAGTAGAAAAAAAAATTTTGGTTATTTCTTATCAAGTTCTATTCAGTTTTCTGATCTATTCAGTTTTTTAAAGTAACTGAAGGCGTAAGAGTGCCGCAAACAGTGTTGCCAGATTGGGGGAAATTTCCCCATTTTGGGGAAATCTGATGCTCTCTGGGGAATTTTGGGGAAATGGGTTTTGAGGGGAATTCTATGGGGAATTTTTTTTTCTTCGGGAAATTCTGGGAGGGGGGGGGGAAGGAACTTGGGGAAAAAAGATTTTTTTTTTCGTATTTAAATTCTCGTCAAGAAGTTGTATCAAACAGCGTTGGTTTAGCTTTGCTCAACTTTATGGAATTCGCATTATTGTTCTGCGTGAGTAACTAGTTGATAGGTGGAAAAGGAAAAAAATAAGTGTGATGAAGAATGTTCTTGGATAAATATATACAAAAATCATAGTTTAAATGTACATACAGAAGCAGTAGTAAATGGGAGTAGAAAAAAAAAATTTGGTTATTTCTTATCAAGTTCTATTCAGTTTTCTGATCTATTCAGTTTTTTAAAGTAACTGAAGGCGTAAGAGTGCCGCAAACAGTGTTGCCAGATTGGGGGAAATTTCCCCATTTTGGGGAAATCTGATGCTCTCTGGGGAATTTTGGGGAAATGGGTTTTGAGGGGAATTCTATGGGGAATTTTTTTTTTCTTCGGGAAATTCTGGGAGGGGGGGGGGGAAGGAACTTGGGGAAAAAAGTTTTTTTTTTTTCGTATTTAAATTCTCGTCAAGAAGTTGTATCAAACAGCGTTGGTTTAGCTTTGCTCAACTTTATGGAATTCGCATTATTGTTCTGCGTGAGTAACTAGTTGATAGGTGGAAAAGGAAAAAAATAAGTGTGATGAAGAATGTTCTTGGATAAATATATACAAAAATCATAGTTTAAATGTACATACAGAAGCAGTAGTAAATGGGAGTAGAAAAAAAAAATTTGGTTATTTCTTATCAAGTTCTATTCAGTTTTCTGATCTATTCAGTTTTTTAAAGTAACTGAAGGCGTAAGAGTGCCGCAAACAGTGTTGCCAGATTGGGGGAAATTTCCCCATTTTGGGGAAATCTGATGCTCTCTGGGGAATTTTGGGGAAATGGGTTTTGAGGGGAATTCTATGGGGAATTTTTTTTTTCTTCGGGAAATTCTGGGAGGGGGGGGGGGAAGGAACTTGGGGAAAAAAGATTTTTTTTTTCGTATTTAAATTCTCGTCAAGAAGTTGTATCAAACAGCGTTGGTTTAGCTTTGCTCAACTTTATGGAATTCGCATTATTGTTCTGCGTGAGTAACTAGTTGATAGGTGGAAAAGGTAAAAAATAAGTGTGATGAAGAATGTTCTTGGATAAATATATGCAAAAATCACAGTTTAAATGTACATACAGAAGCAGTAGTAAATGCGAGTAGAAAAAAAAATTTGGTTATTTCTTATCTTTCGGTCAGGCGCTTGTATTTATGACTTGTGGCACCCGCACGGCTTTGCCCGTAGTAGAAAATTGAAAGGTCTATTGGTTCCCCTGTATATTTACAAACAATGAATGATGAATTTCTCGCCAATTGGCTTGAATACGTTACGGTTCCACGTTATGATAACTTGGTAATTTACTCCTCCATCTTATGATAATTTTGTTCGGGAAAATGTTCTTAAAATTGGAATAGAAAAAGAACAAAATCGAATTTTCGAAGAATTGCTTAAAGGTGCACACTCCCATGCTACAAACAAATTCCTTGCCAAATTTCATGAAAATCGGCCGAACGGTCTAGGCGCTATGTGCGTCAGAGATCCTGATGATATCCAGACAGAGAGACTTTCAGTTTTTTTTTTAAGTAAAGATAAAAAAGACAAAAAAAAAAAAAAAAAAAAAAAAAATAAATAAATAAATAAATAAAATAAAAAAAAAATAAATAAATAAAAAAAAATTAAAAAAAAAGGAAAATGGGAAGAAAAAAAAGTTGGGGAATTTTATAAGAAAATTTGGCTATTTGGGGAAAACAAATTTTCAAGAGACAAAAATATTAGATGGAGTCGCGATTCATTTTATGAAAATATTAGTGGAAATTTTTTTTTGAATTTGGGGAATTTTGATAGAAAACATCGCTTTTTGGGGAAAAGTTGAAAGGGAATTGGGGAAATTTGGATTTGACCATCTGGCAACACTGCGCAAACATCGAAAACTCAATATCTTTGAGAGTAAATTTTCCACATCTCACTGGGAATAACTGGACTGTCGGTACATTGCATACGCTCCCATGGAGGGTTAAAGGATCAACCACTAGAACTTTTGGTTTAAACACATATTGCTAATTCTTATATGAGTTTTTTTTTTTTTTTTTTCAAGGACTGTTATAGACAAGTCCTCACTCCCGTGTCTGGGTGCACTAGGACCTGATGCTAAGTTGAAAGTTGTTTGAATCTCCTCAAAACTACTAAAAGTGAGCACACAAAAGTGTGTTAACGTTGCGAACAAACCTTTTTAGATTTGGATAAAAATAAAAAAATAATTTTGTTAAAATTTGAAATATAGTTGTTTTTTAATGATTTTTTTTAGCATCCTGAAAATTAAAGACTTACTGTATTTAAGATTACCGTCAGAGTGGTGTAGTGATTAGACGCTGGTCTCTTACGCCCAAAGGCGCAAGTTCAATCCTGGCTCCAGTCGGTGGATTTTCAAGATGCAGAAAAGCAACAGCGTCCATCTCGTATGGTTATGCGGTACGTACAAATCTCTCGAGTACTCGTTTGGCTTGGAGTTCTCTTGAAAAAACTAATTTCCTAGTGCAGTTTCGCATAGAATAGCGTCAAGGCACCTCCATCTGGTGGGGACATTGGACGTCAAAATTCTCTTGGTGATGGCATCCGCCGACAGTGGTGCAATATCAAAGGATGGATGCATTATCGGAAGATCGCACTAGGTCTGCAAAAGTTATTGCCTCTAACGCAGCCCCATTAGAAGGAAAAAGCCGACGTGTACTCCATCCCTCCCCGCCATTTTTGTTTGTGGCACATGAACATTGTTTCTCTTTTTAATGATATTGCACTTTATAATCCACATGCAAGGGCGTGCACAGAAGTTTTGGGGCTCACAAAATTTCAAACAAATGTTACACAACTGTCTTTTACGGGGGTCGATATTGTTTACCCCTACGTCCCTACATACATTTCACAATTTATTTTAAAACTCTCGGGCCCGGGTCAACAAGTGTCTCTTCTGCTCCCCCTGTTCTGTGCACGTTCCTGTCCACATGTAGTACGACAACGTCCACATAGATGAGTAAACAAACAAATTAAAAAAAATTTTAGTTTATATTTTTTGTTAATATTTTAAACATTATTGTTAATTTTTCAGGCAACTATGAATTGAGAACAATAACTTGTTGATTTTCAAGAGATAACATCAGTACGTTTATAATGAAGGACATGATCTTGTACTTGAAAGAAAAATTCCAGAAGTGAGAATTGATGCTGCATTTTTGAAGCACCGTCAAACGCTTGTACGTGTGATGAGACAAATAAATCTTTACTTATAGTTTTAAATAATCTTTTATGTATCTTTTGCTTGACAACTACTTCTTTTCAGTTAATTTTACAGAAAATCGGAATTTTCCTAGACATACTCAGGGGGCTAGAACTACCAAAAAAAAAAAAAAAAAAAAAATACTGATTATTAAATAACTAACCATCCAAAAATAAATAAATAATAATAAAAAAATATACATCTAATTAAGTTACGGAAAAAGAAGATTATAAAGAATAACAATTATAGAATTGTACGTGTACGTGTGTACAGGTGAATTCCAGGAAAAAGGAGGCATGACACTTGAATTTTCAAAGTTAATATTTGTTCACTTGCAACATGTTCTTTTCTTCAGAAATATTTGGTATTTTGAAATCCTAACAAATTTTTCCAAAATAACTCAATGGCTTGGATCGAGTTCAAAACCAATTTTTCGCTTTGTGTTCTTACAGAGCAGGAAATATCCGTTTTTTTTTGTTACATTCTGTAATTTCAACAAACTTGTTTATTTGAATGTATTTAGTAGGTTAACTGTTATCCATCAAATGTCTAATTAATATTTCTGTTAAGTTGTTTTAAAAAAAAATAAACCTTGATATCAGCTTATTATTAAGGTAAGACTCTGACTGTCCCTCCGTTACCAAAATACTACATCTCAATTACCTCACCACGAACGTATTGGGCTTAGAAACTGATGTTTTTTTTAAAATGCAAAACAGAATTGTCCCTTGTTGATAAGAAACATTTATAGTTTTAATAGGTCTGTAACTTATATAATTTTTAATGGTAACGGAAGGACAGAAACTTTGGTTACGGAAGGCCATTAATCTATAAGCGAATATTGGTTGACATTTTAGAATCCTATAGAATATAATAAACTAGTTTTAAGTTAGTAGTCAATTTCAAAACATATATGAACAATATTTATTCAAAAATTATGTGTGCTTTCATTTGAAAAGTCCTTTATTCTTTTTTTTTTTTTACAATGTTCATGATTTCATTTCTACCATTGTATGTGATAAAAATAGTGAAAACTATGATTAAAAACTGCAAAGTTTGGGAAAATCAATTTGGTATGCTGTCATACCAAATCTAAATATCCACAGACAAAGTTTACTATGCTTGGGATCAATAGGATACAGAAAATCAAAAAGCTATTTAAAAGGATACAAAAGTTATATTAAAGAATGTCTTGATCTTTTTAAAAGAAAAATGTATAAATTTTTAATGCACACTTACATCAAGAGACAAAAACAAAAAACTCTTTGAAGAAAGAAAAGAAAAAGCTAGAAAAAAAATATGTGGTTGTACTAGTAATTTTTGCAGAAAACTAGCAAAGCAATTAAAATGCAGAATGAAGTCCAGGCTGCACACTGGGATCACCGACAGGTCACAATTTTTTTTCGCTTATGTTTGGCATTTAAGTGAGAAAATAATTGGATGTGCATGTAAAAATGACAAAATGGATCACGTAAAGGTGGCTGTTTTTGAATTATTGATGCTTTGATCCGTGGCTTGTTGGTTTATGTTCCCCAATTAGAAAACACGTCTTTCTTTAGTGATTTAGCTGCAAGCTAGTTCAAGCAGAAATATTCGTTTGCAAACTTGACATTTATGTCGGAACAATACAATATCAAGACTACTTCAAGCTTTTTTGCCACTAGTCACATGAAGGGGGCTGTTGATAGCATCGGTGGAGCGATTAGACGTATTGTGTAGAGTAAAACCTTGGAGACACACACAATGCGCACAATGGGGTTGTTTTCTTCAGTCAAAAGTAGCACTTTCAGTCACTGAAATTGATAGAACAAGAAAAAAAAAAAAAAAAAACCATGGATCCAGAAATTTTTTTCATTTCCCAACAGTTATTTTTTAATTAATTTTTTGAAATGTCCAATTTTGCCAACAAGGCGTGGTCTTGATGACGTCACAAATGATGCATTTTGGCGAATCTTTCTACAGCAATTCCACGTTATGATAATCAAGAAGCGATTAAAAATAGCGCTGTACGCTTGCTATCAGCCAGATCGTTGTCCAATGTCCAGTACACGTGAGTAAAGATGCAAATTAAATATTTTGCTGTCTGAATGGTAACACAGAATGGCATTTCATCATTTGTGATGTCATCGGCAAGAAATGTAAACAAAGAAAGCGCAACGATTTAAGTACTTTTTTTAAAATATTAAACTTATACAAATTATTTAAAAAATGGTTAAATTCTATGTTTTTAAGCATGTTCTTTCAGAAAAAAATACTTTTAAAATTTTGGAAACGACCTCATTTGAAACCTGTAACAAATGACGTTATTGAATATTAGTGAGTACTTTTCTTCTACAATTTGAAGGAGTTTCACTTCAAAGAAAAAACTAACTGTTATGAATTATGTTAAAGATGGAGATAGAGCTGAATCAAGTACACCAAATGATGAGACTATGCCAAAGGATGCACTAACAGTTTAACAATTTTTGTTAGTAGAATGGCAAGAAAAGAAATGAGAACAAATAACTATGTCTATGTGTATTTTACTGTGCATATGCAAATTTATATATTTATACTTTTCCTGTGGCAACGCCTCTGGAATTGCAGTTTTATACTGCGGTCTCTGGGACGAGAGAGAGAAACAGTAAGACTGCGGCGGCATGATGTACACACTATAATTGTTCTTTAATAAAACCAAGCAAAACTACAATTGTGTCAGCCTCAGCTATTTCTCAAAATAAGTTATACAGTCCACTACCAGCGATCAACATATGGTCCAGCAGCCGGATAATAAAATGGCTAAAACATATAATAAAGCTGAGTTGAACCGATTAAGGGGACGCGTAAAAGCAAAGCTCACGATTATAACTAAATTCGATGAAAAAAATAAAGAATTGTGTGAGAAGACTAAAGTTGAATGCGAAAGTAAATTACGTGATATCTCGGAATTAAAACAAGAATTGAAAAGGCTCTTCGAGTTATACGGTGAGTTAAAGTTGGATGAAAAAGAAGAATTCGAGTGTGATGAAATCTTCATGGAATTGGATTCGATCTGCGACACTCTGGAGGTAAACATTAAATATTTCCTTACTAGGTTTGCTGATAAAACGGATAAGTCTAAAACTGAAGACTTTAGCGCTAACAATTCATTAAAGTTTGATTTGGCTGCTAAATTGCCTACTGTATTCCGTTACCTAAATTCAGCGGTAGAATTGAAGAATTTGCTAACTTTAAGGGTCAGTTTCAATCCATGATTTCTGCTAATGAAAACATTTCAGAAACTCAAAAATTGTTCTATTTAAAAGCTGCCTTACAAGGTGAAGCAAAAATGTTAGAAACTAGTGAGGACACATTTTAAATCCTTGTTTAGTGCATTAGAGGCTAGGTATGAAAATAAACGTGCAATAGTGGATCTCCATATTCAGGAAATATTGGGATTAGAAAAAATAAATTTCGAAAACTCAAAATTATTGAGAAATTTATCTGATAAAGTTAAAAAGAATTTAAGAGGCTTAAAAGCGCTTAATTTAGAATGTAATGATTCGTCAAATGCAATAATAACGAACATTGTTCTTCAAAAGCTAGACAAAGATACTAGAAAGGCATACGAATCATCTGTAGCTACTAAAGAAATTCCGTCATTACATGAATTATTACAATTTATAGATAACAGATCTAATGTGCTTGATCAATTAAATACGAGTATTTCTAACAAAAATGTAAAAGGGTTTCAAAATCCTGTGTCAAAACCCAGAAATTTTATGCCGATGACAACATTAAGCTTTGTATTATGTGTAATGAACAACATTCTTTATTTAAATGTAAGCAGTTTAACAATTTATATATTTCACAGCGCTTAGAATTTGTTAAGAATCATAAACTGTGTAGAAATTGTTTAAGGCAACACAAAGCTGATTGTCGATCAACATTCAAATGCTCTGTATGCTTTGAAAGGCATAATACATTGCTACATTATGAAAAAGACAAAAATGGCAGTAATTCAGCACCTTCAAATGTAAATGTTAACAATTCGTTTTCCGCGATAAAAGAATTTTCGTACAAACAAGAAGCGTCACTCGTCAGTGTGCTTCAAGGTCAGAAACCTGAAAATAGTGGGGTAAATCAGAATGTTCCTATTAAAGAGTTGTATAGCGAGGAATATTTCATTAAAACGGTTAAACGCGATGATTCTGGTAGAGATATAGTAAAACTTCCAATAGAGGAAAAGAGTAGGTCATTAAGCAATTTGAGAAGCTCCAGAGATGTCGCAGAGAGACATTCGCCATTTCTTGCCACTCGCATTCGAAGGACTTTGATAGATGAAGGACATCAAGATTTTCCCGATACATGTGAAGTCGCACGCGGGGACTTTTGTGTCAATGACGTTCTGTCAGGTTCGGAAAATTTGGATCAGGCAAAGTTCCAACAGTCTGATCTCATTCAAGTTTTGCATAAAGAAGAAATGGAACTCCATAAATCAATATCTAACCATCCCGACTTACTACACACAAACTGTGAACATTCGTTTACGCCTCAAGAAATGACTGGAAAGACAGTGGAAATGTTGCGTTCAAGTTCGGATTATTTTACATTTAAGGTGACTGTGAATCTCAAGGAAAATTACACGAAAGGTGAAGTTCCTTTTACGATTTCTAGAATTTTCGAACCCCAGGGTCCAATACAACCATTCATTTCGAAGGATAAAATGTTCCATCAGAGACTTTGGGTGTTGTTACTCAACTGGTCGGATCCTTATCCCCCCTAAGGAGTGGTGGAGTTGTTTGAAACATCTTCCTGTTATAAATCAAGTGCAAATTCCAAGGTACAGTCATCTTTCTAACGCAATTACTATTCAGCTACGCGGATTCGCTGTTGCTTCAAAACAAGCCTTTGGAACAGTCGTCTACTTGAATTTGATAGATGCGTTTGGATGCGCAAATACGAGTCTCTTGTGCAGTAAATTAGCTGTAGCTCCTCTAGAGACCTCAACAATTTCTCGTTTGGAGTTGTCAGCGTTCCTTCTATTAGCGCGACTTACATCCAAGATTGTACATGTGTTGCAGTTGCCAATGGACCATATTTACTTGTATAGTGGCTAGACCATTGTTCTCACCTGGATTAAAACCCCTCCCGAGAAGTTGAAGCCGTTTGTATCCAATAGAATGAAGGTAAGTCAACCTATGGATCGAAATTACCAGTATCAACATACCTCTTCCAAAGATAATATAGCGGATATTATCTCCCGTGGACAAGATGCAAGTATTCTCTTGTCAAATCAGCAGAGGTGGGAAGAACCAGAGATTTTTATACCTCTATTAAGTGAACATTATTTTGAACTGAATGATCTCAATCAATCGTTATATTTCAGTAAACTGAAAGATACTCTTGAAACTGTTTTAATTGTTACAAAAAATGTGCTTTTGGTAAATTTCCTGAATTTGAGTAATAATTATCGAAAATTAATTAGTGTATTTAGTTATATTCTTAAGTTTAATTATAACTGTAAGAATGAAATGAAGAAGGTTGAACCTTTTACTGCAGATGAGGTTACTGCCAGTGAATTGAAACTTTTATCGTTTGTCCAGCATGAATGTCTTAGTAATGATTTTCAGCAGCTAAAGTCGGGAAACCCGGTTAAAATCTCAGGTAAATTAAAATTGCTACCTTTTCATGATAAAGATTTAAATATCAAAAGACATGGAGGTCGTTTATCAAATTCCGAATTATCCTTTGATGCGAAGCATCCAATAGCAATGCCTAAACATCATAATTTATCAAGACTTATTTTATTAGATTTACACGTTAGAATTTCCCATCTAGGTGTGCAAGCACGATTGCATGCATTTACATTAAAATTTTGGATAATTCAGGGGAGATATCTCTCTCGGAAAATTGTACATGAATGTGTGATTTGTGCAAAATACAAACCACGAATTTTAGAACATAAAATGGGAGACCTCCCACCCGAACGCTGCAAACAAACCTTTCCCTTTTTGAATACTGGCACTGACTTCGCAGGTCTATTCTATATTAGAATTCAATATCAATTTAAAGATGCACTGCAAAAGGTATTTACAATATTTGTATGTTTATCATCCCATACTTTTCATTTTGAAATTGTGTCGGCTTTAACATCTGATTCGTTTATTGCTTTGCTAAAGAGATTTATGCCTTGTCTGGGAAAATGTGCTGGTTTATTTAGCGATAACGCAAAAACCTCTATCGTTTGCACAATTTAGTAAGCCAACCAGATGAGACTTCATCAAAATTTATTTGCTTTGAAATAATCAAATGGAATTTTACTCCATCTAAATCTCAATATGGTATCAAATCAATTAAATTTCATTTAAAACGCGCAATGGGCAAATTGATTTTTACTTACAAAGAACTTTTAATAATCAGAAATCAAATCGAAAGAATTCAGTGTAAAGTATATTTGCTTTATTGTGTATACATATTTTCATGTTTGAATGTTTTGATTGTAATTGAGCTTTCTATCTCTTCAATTTACTTCTGTGCATTTTATGGTATTTTACTGATAATTTTATTGGTAAATATTTTTGAAATCTATCAATTTCAACGCCGGGAGTATGTATTTTACTGTGCATATGCAAATTTATATATTTATACTTTTCCTGTGGCAACGCCTCTGGGATTGCAGTTTTATACTGCGGTCTCTGGGACGAGAGAGAGAAACAGTAAGACTGCGGCGGCATGATGTACACAATATAATTGTTCTTTAATAAAACCAAGCAAAACTACAATTGTGTCAGCCTCAGCTATTTCTCAAAATAAGTTATACAGTCCACTACCAGCGACCAACACTATGCCAGGCAGGTACTTCATAAAAATGATGAAGGAATAGAAATTTCTTGGTTGAGAAAGCATGATAATGTGGGGATTATTTTTATGTTCCCTGAGAAAGAAAATGAATGTTTTATTGACTCTGATGAACTTATTCAGAAATTAAAGAATCCGGAAATTGAAACAAATGGCTCAGGCATTAGATTGCAATGTAAATTTGAACTATATAATGTTTCAGTAGTAAAATAAGTTATTGTAAATTGAAATGTGTTACTTTGAATTTCTTATCCTTCCATTACCATTAACAAGTACGTAATTTATATGCTTAACATACTTTTTTTTTTTCGAAAAAATAGGAGTCAAATTATAATGATTAAACACTCCTGTGGGAGCTTTTTTTTCCCAAGAATTTTCCCTTTAGCAGGGTTGTCGAACTTCTGGGGAATATATGATAGAGAGAAAATCATGTCGAAGAAAAGTTCTTCCGATACCGTTTTTTGAATTTGGATTAACAAAAAGTTACAAACAAAAAATTTCTAGACTTGGCTTTTTTAGCAACTTGCTACAAAGTGCAAGAGAGTCTATACATAAATTTGAAAAATACGTATCGCTTTGCCCACAGATATAAAGAGCTTAATTTCTCTGTATCAAGTGTCCTTCCGTTACCGCTGGAATTCACCTAAGCACATACATGTATAAATGCACGTAATTCTAAAATAAATAAAAAAAGTAAGTATTAAAAATCTCACAATAATAATTTAAAAAAAAGGGTAATTTCTATCTAAAAAATTCATTGAACTATGCAGAAATCAGATTTTATTCAAAATTAGTTGCATGATGATTAAAATAAATTGGATAACTTTCGGTGTTTTGAACAGAAAAAGTGACGGGCTAATTTTTTTAAATAGGTTTAAATGTTTGGTGTGTATTTCTGTTAAAAACAAAAAAATTATAATATGGCTTGTATACATACATATATATATATATATATATATATATATATATATAAATATATATATATATATATATATATATATATATATATATATATATATACATACATACATATACATACATACATATACATACATACATATACATACATACATATACATATACATACATATACATATACATACATATATATATATACATATATATATATACATATATATATATACATACATACATACATACATACATACATACATACATACATACATACATACATACATACATACATACATACATACATACATACATACATACATATATATATATATATATATATATATATATATATATATATATATATATATATATATATATATATATTGAAAAAACATATAAAATTTTGTTTGTTTTCTAAAAAATAGAGCTAGTAAAATATATTTTAACTAAGTAACAAACATAAAAAAATTCAATATTTCCAAAAAAAAAAAGTGCTTTTGAAAAAAAAGTTTTTTTTGCATGATAGCATAATACACTGAAATCTCTAAAAAAAATGCTCAAACAAATTCATAAAATCAGGAGTACTGGTATTCAGTACAAAAGTATTTAATTGTCTCAACTAATTTGGTTCAGGGAGAGTAAAAAAAAAAACCAGCTTTTAAAAAAATACATACGAAATTTTAGCTTATGTTTCAAAACTACATACCATAATCAATAACTCATTCTTATTTTTAAAACACAAAAGCTTTTAAAACTACATCTGATGTCAATTTTCCTGGCTGGATGATTTATGGGGAAATCAAATGAGAATTGATTTTCCTAAAATTATTTCCGAAACGCTTCGTTGATCATCATCTAAGTGTCTTTTTGATTCCCAGGACTGCAATTCCTCGCGCCAACGAAGTTTTTCTCTGCGTTTTGCTGACAACACTTTTTTTCTCTATTTTTCGCTCCCTGTGGATTCGTTATTTACGAGGTAGAGTTTATTTGATTTAGAATTGCTGAATATAACATTTCGAACGCGTACGCTTAGTTTTAGTAGAACTTTGTTTGACTTAGCATTTCTGTTCCTGGATTTTAAATCGAACACGATTTTTAGGAAAATGACAAATCTAGAATTTATTGGAATGTCGACTAGTAGGGGAAGGTGGAGTGAAAGGAAATAGTGGGGCAAAGTGAAATGGTGAAATATTTACTCTGCTTTTAGTGCCACCTGCCTAGTAATATTTTAACTATGTAGTAACACATGTCGTCCATTCCAGTCAAGAAAAAAATGCCTCTGAAAATCAAAGAATATAATGACACATGCAGTTTTTAAAAATTGATACTCATATCGTAATATTTTGTTGTTTGTCAAAAAATTTTTTTTGCTATTTCTAAATAAAGTTTTTATGATTAACATTTTAAATATTAATTGAAACCTACTAATATTCTGGGCAGTATTTATTTATTTAATATTAATCTTATTTGTGTTTGAATCGATTTGTACAGTTAGAAAAGCCCATTTCATTGGTGTATTCAATCTTATATAAAATCACATACATATTCATTAATTAGCTGTTTCATTTGCATTCTTCCATTTAAAAATTCCGTTATTTATTCGTTCATTCCCTTATTTTCTTATTCATTGACTATTTTATTTATTGATTTAATTTTTCTCATGTATTAAGTTATTTATCTACTAGCAAAAATACCTGTCGTTGCCTAGGTCAGTAATAATTGTGAGAAACAATCGCTACTTTGATTCGTTTTCTGTGTTAACTGGAAGAAGTCAAAACACACTGCTTTGACATGATTAAAAATCGAACTTCTTCCTTATCCATAAAAGTCAAATAGCAATAAGTATAAAGAAGGAAATAGTATTTAAATAGAAACGAAAGCACAACATTTAAGCATATAAAAATTTGACGAATTTCCAAAATATGAACTAACAAAAACAAAGATCACTAAAAAAAAAAAACCGTGCGCTTTATTTAATTAAATAGTGCACACGCACGAAAAGAAAGAAAAAAAAAAAAAAACTCTCTACTATGTTTCCCTAAGTGTGAAAAAAGTAAAGTTTCCAAATATTTAAATGACTTTAAACTCATGTTTACTCCGGAAAAGCCTTGATTCAATACTTTCAATATGATTACTATTGATATTGATGTTGTAGGGGAGAGCGGGGCAGGTTTTCGCGCGGGGCACGTTTTCGATTTAACTTTAACTCGTTAACGAGCCGGTAGAGCCAAGCACAGACCAGACTATTTGAAAGGCAGCGCCACTAGACGACAACTACCAGAGTTTCAGTTGGATGGCTGTTCACATCGCTGCGTAACGTCAGTTTCACTTGTTCTTATACAGGTAAGTAAATTTTGATGACCTCATTTAAACACAAAACAAACATATACGTCTTAAGTTAAGTTTTTGTCTGTTGTAATATTTCGAAAGAGCACATTTAGGAGCTACCTCTGATGTGATAGTTTGTCCATAAAATCCTTTTTTTGACCGTCTGCGTGAAGTTTAAGGAAAAGCATGGCGACGGGGCACGTTTTCAAACACCAAGCGGAGCATATTTTCGCATCGAAAACGTGCCCCGTCGCATTAAAAATATGCTCCGCCCCCTTCGATCGTTACTATTTATCGATGTTTATTATATAATTTACTCTTAAATGAAGCATAAATAGTTAAATACACATGAAAAGGTAAGCTTCTTATTTGACAACTTATATTTTTAAACAAAATAAAGACAAAAAATAAATCACAATCATTCATGAGAGATACATGTTAAAACAAAATAGGCCTAAGTGTTTATAAAAATAGCATTAAACTGATATGTTCACATAATGACTTGATTATTACGACTTGATATTGAGCTGTGTGCTGGGTTTTCAGATTTGTTGTGGTGCGACACTACAAAAAGAAGTCTGAAAGAGGCAAGTACACCATAGAGACTATGGTAGAAGCTGTCGACAAAGTAAAAGAAAGAAGATGTATGAAAAGTGTAGCAGTGTAGTAAAAGTGTAGTACCCCAGAAGAAGTGAGACCTCTGGAAAAAGCGGGTCCGAGAAAACAGAACGGCAAAAAAAGAAAGAAGAGAAAGTCGGCCATTTTGACCGACACTCCAGTCAAAGAGCAGCTTAGACTAGAGCAGCAACAACAAATGAAAAATGAGACTGAAAAGAAAGATAAGAAAAATGTAAAAAAGAGTTTATTTAAGAGACAAATTGGAAAACCTAACAAGCCCGAAGAAAATGAATAATCAAGTGATGAAGAGGAAGAAGACTGTGCTTGCATTTACTGCATAGAATTGCACATTAAATCTAAGGATAAAGAGATGTGGGTAAAGTGCACTCGTTGCAAAAGATGTGCCCACGAGTCTTGCATCAAAGAAAACCCTATGTTCTTTGTATGCATTAATTGTGACAGTGACGATGATGTTTAGTGCTTTTAACACTCCTACATGTATTAAAATTATTAAGTAGCCAAGTTGGTGATGAGTTTTTTACAATGTATATTTACTGAAAATCAATAAATAACCTACCTTGAAAATATTTTGTTTGATTTCCCAAATTATATTGATGTATGTGCATGCGAAAACTTGCCCCTGTCTATTAATAAGGTATGTGAAAACTTGCCCCGGTCACGGGGCACATTTTCGCACGTGACATAACGACACTTAAAACTATTTTTCTGTAAAACAAAGCTTAATTAATTGATGTAAGTAATTCGACAATGTAGCCAAGGTTTTTCTGAATGGTGTAGTACAGTTTTTTCAAACTTGGGTAAATAAATAAAAAATAAAAAAATAATTAAAAAAAAGCGCGAAAACCTGCCCCGGTCTCCCCTAAGGCAACACATTTTTGTAACCATGGGTTTTGTATTTAATCATTTAATGGGGAAATTACATGAAATTCCATCTGAATTCCATCTGAACTTTTTGAAGCTAAGTTTTTTAGAAATAAATTATAGCCTATGTTACTTCCTGATAATGTAGCTATCTGTGGCGAAAAAATGGTTGAAATCGATCCAGTAGTTATGAAGTTTACCCAGGACATCCTTACATACAGAAGAAGCCCTTTATGTATATAAATTTATTTTATTGGCTGTTGTTTCATTTCCATTTATTTACTCATTTATTTGATCAAAAATTTCTTTAACAACTGAATAGAAAATATTTCGTTCAAAAAATATTTTATTATTCACTTTGGCCCATTACAAAGAGGGACAAATTTCCACCTTTTTTTGAAAGAAAAAATTTGCTGTCAAAAATTAAAAAATAATGTTTCAATTCAAGTTTTATTATAAAACTAGTGGTACCCGCACGGCTTTGCCCGTAATAGAAAAATTAAAAGGTCTTTTGGTTCTCCTGTATATTTACAAATAATGTATGGTGAATTTTCTCGCCAATTGACCTGTACCCCTGTTACAGTTCCACGTTATGATAATTTCGTATCTCGCCAATTGGCTTGTGCCATTGTTACGGTTTCACGTTATGACAATTTCGCAGTTTACTCGTCCATCTAATGATATTTTTGTTCTTAAAATTGAAATAGAAAAAGAACCACATCGAATTTTTGAAAAATCACTTCGAGGTGCACACCCCCATGCTACAATTTAACTTTGTGCCAAATTTCATGAAAATCGGCCGAACGGTCTAGGCGCTATGCGCGTCACAGAGATCCAGACATCCAGACATCCTACAGACATCCTCCGCACAAGAGACTTTCAGCTTTATTATTAGTAAAGATATATTTTTCTTTCTTTATGTACCGCAATTTTCAAAACAAATTTCTAATTTGTTCATTTTGAAAACAGCAAGTTATCTGAACTATTTCACTTTGTCCCACATTTCCTACAATTGAGCACGAAAATCCGGTAAAAATACAGAACTTTAAAAAATATATAGTATAGATTTATATGAAATTAATTAACTAAAGTTTACAGATTTTCATAAAGGAACTTTGATGAAATGAAAGTAAATAATTCTTTTAGAATTAAAAATTCATATAGGTAAGTTGATTTACACTGCGTAACGAAAAGTCATTTTTTTAGATAAATATGTATTGGTGAAATACAGAGCTAAAAGAACATTTTGTACTTTATAACATTATTTTTGAGCGAGAGAAATTATTCTAAAAATAATTTAAACTTTAGAAGTTGCAATGAAAATTTACTTATTTGTTGCAGTAAAACTGTTAGTAACTCTGTTAAAATGAATGGAATTACTAATTCAAATGTAGGGTAACAACTCCAGTAATTGACACTTTATTGAGTTTGTCCTCAAACTTACCTCTGTTTTCATTACTTAGGAAAAAAAGTTATATATATATATGTTGCCAAAATCACCAGTAATCGTCACCTGATATCGCGGTGTATGACACCTTGTGATCCAGTAATTGGCACATGTTAATATATAACTGGAAAATCACTTTATTTTCACTTTTAGATTACATTCAAATTTTATCATCATAAGAAGCATTATTAATGTTAATTTAAAGTAGGTAATTTTACATAAATTAATGGAAAATCACACATTTTGACGTTGAAAAAGTATTTTAGAAAAATAAAAATAAATTTTGACTGTTGCATGGAAAAAATATCGAGCTTATTGCTGTTCCATTAGTCGGTGTGCAGTTCGATTTTACGAATTATAGCTGTTTCCACACAGAAAAGAGAACATTGACCCGATGATTCTAAGGGACCATAAAAAATGAACCGATTCTCTACAGTCGCAATATCTGACTGATGACCAAACATATTTGTTTTTTATTGTTTCTCTTAAAAATTTAACAGTATATACTGTAAGATTCAAATCAATAGTAGAACCCATATAATATAGTTGCTGCAAAAGTATCAGAAATCAAACTAGTGACATATTGCACTATACATTAGTGTTTATAGACACATGTACCAATTACTAGAGACTAGCAAAACTGAAGCACCACTAAATGGCATCCATCATTATTTCAAAAATCCAAAAAGGGAAAAAAATATATTTTTACCCACACAAAGTAACATCTTTCAACTAAACAAAACTTCTGACAACGAAAATTTAAAATATATTTTAAGTCAGATTTTAATGGACTGATGCTCACGCTTCCCTTAATCCAGAGAAGAAGCTTTTGCAACAAATATGGCTGATTTGACACAAGCCGCAATTGTTTCTCTTTCCTATGCACTACTGCCATTTAGCAACATGAATTGATGTTATAATCTTTAAAGTAAATGTACATTCAGCTGGTTTATAGCCTTCTGGTTCTAAAAGATTGGATGCGAATCGTATTTTAGGACATTTTTGTTGGAAGTGCCAATCACTGGTGATCTGCCAATTAATAGGGGTGTTACCCTATTTTTATTTTAAAAAATATCGAGACCAAAATAAGATTGTTATTGGTTTTCTTAAGTTGTCACTAAGCTTCAGCTTAAAAATATATCCCATCGGTCAAAATAATTGTATAAAAACAAACAATCATTTCAATCTCTTTTCTGTCTTTGATGAGGAAAATAAAACGATATTTATTTTTAAAAAATGCCAAATTTCTTATTTCAAATTTAAATGACGTTGCGTTTTTATGAAATTTTCCTATTAAGTTCTTTTAAAAAAAATGTGCAATTTTCAAGCTTAGCCTTTCATCGTATTAGTGAATCAACACACGAAAATACAGAGTGACAAGAAATAATTTAGACACACATAATACACCATAACCTTAATGCTAATTAAAGTATGAAGAGCAAGCTTCAAAATAAATATGAATACCATTATTTCGTGTAATATATTTACAAAGTTTCAAAGTGGCTACCTTTAGGATTAAGAGCTTTAAACGTGTCACAAAATTTTCGGCTCTTGGCCGCAATTCACTTACTGATAATTTATCCCATCCCTTAAATAAGGATTTCTTTATTGATGCCAAAGTTTTAGGAAGTTTAGCACACACCCTTGTCTCCAGGACCTTCTTCACTGTTGAACTGCGTCAACGACCCCCATCTAATGGTTTGGGGTGGGATATCTGCTAATGGGAAATATCACTTGTTTTTGTTGATCGGGGGATAAAATTAGTCAAGAAACATATCGCAAACGTATTTTGGAAGATGTTATCTTACCTTGGTCGCAAAAGTTTTTTAGAAGCAAAAGATGGACCTTTCAACAGGATTCCACAACTGCACACAGAGCCAAAGGCACTCAAGACTGGTGCAGGACACATTTTCCGTCCTGCATTGGAGCTCAAGACGGGCCACCATACTCCCCAGATTTGAGCCCAATGGTATATTCTGTTTGATCATTGTGGATGCAAGGGTGTGTGCTTAACTTCATAAAACTTTGGCACCCAAAAAGAAAACCTTATGCAAGTCATAGGAAAATTTGTTAATATATTAGACGAAATAATGTATTTATATTTATTTTGAAGTTTGGTCGTAATATTTTCATTAGCATTATGTATGTCCAAGTTATTTCTTGTCACCCTATAAATATAGAAAAGTGTGTGGTTAAGAAAGAGTCAGCGAGAAAATTTTATTTTTTCCAGTTGGAAATTTGTAATTCAATATCTTCCTGCTAAACATTTCAAAAATAAAAACTAATTTACATTTATATATGTTTTCTCCCTGATAATGACATTCTCCAAATTTAGTGTTAATTGAAGAGTGCCAAGCAGTTCCACGTCTGCACCTGTTCTCGAAAAGTTACGAGATTTCTTTCCTTGCGTTATTTTCAAAGAGATATAAGAAGAGTAATTGAATGTATTGAAACTTATCGGGAAAATTGCATTTTAGTCTAAATTCATTTTGCATGTTTTCCGAAACAAGGTTTATTTCAATTTTCTCAAAATTGCTTTTAAATTGCAAATGTTCGATTTGGAAAGGAGAGAAGTGTTTAGAGTCCTGATATGAATGAAATCTTAATTTTCTTGGAATAGATTTTCTGAAAGAGAATGAATTTCGAACAGGTAGCACAAGAAATCGAATGTATATTTTCCTTTTCTGTGGCAACTTTTATTTTTATTTTGGCAGCAAAAGAATTTTCTTGCACTAAATCAAACGCTAAAATGTGTTACGCTATCTATTACTCATTCGCTTTTTTTCACTAGATGTGGGTTTCGAGACGTATTTGGGCAAAAAAAAAAAAAAAAAAAAAAGCATAGTCCGCATAAAAGTAAAATATTGGCGGATTATGAATAAAACTGGAGTAAATCTACTTTATACTAAAAGCCAAACTTCAAATAACATAGGTGCATTTTTAAGATTACAAATTTGAAAATTTTCCGGGGGTGGAGGGAGGGTAAACTCCTGAATCCCCTCATCCCCCTCCCCACACCATTGAGTGAACACTATACCCATAATTAGGTATATATTGTCAATACTTAGATCTAGTAGTGACTTCCTGTTATATCAAAAAACTTAATCATATCATATTTCCCCGTGTTTGAGATCAATTTGAAGTAATTAAGGGGCCATGCGATTCATACACACCCTTACTTTTTTGACCTCTCGGCGGCCAGCACATTTGCGTCTAGAGCGTTTATAGTTGTTATTTATCTTTTGACATTAGTCCTCTTAAAATTTCGTTATAACACAAATTAAATTGTTTCTAAAAATTGTATGAATTTCATGTTGTTATATTCACACAGAATATTGAAACCTTTTTTTTTGTGTGTGTTTGTGGGGGGTGGGGTGGTGACACCACAAACTACTGCCCGGGGTGTCACCCATGCTAGGTACGCCATTGTATTAGTGATGTTGTTTCGGTTGACCATAATACCCACTAGGGTGACGGCACCAGCAACAGACATGGTCCAGTAACAGAAAGTCATAAGTTTGGATTATAATAATAAGCATTTTAGGCGGGTAAAAGTGGTGTTGCTGTGGCCGATGCATACGGTGCAGACATTTAGTGGTATCAGAGTGAATTTTATGATCCAGTTGGCATTCACGAGGCAGTGGTGGAAGGTTATGAACAGCCGCCACGAGGTTTGCCGGTGTTTCATGTTCATTTGAATTAAATAAGGTTTTAGATCTAAAAAGAAAAGAACGTTTGCACATTTTGAAGAGAAAAGTGGAATTTTCCTCACTACCCATCCTTTCCTCATCTCATCTGTTTTTGGCTACTATCAGAATTGTCGGTGTCTGTTACTGGGGGTCGGAATTTTTTTCGAAATTGAGAAAATAAAAGAAGAATGAAATAATTCAGAGGATCTAGAAGCAGCCAAACGTTAAATGATATGTAGTTGCATGAGAGAAAAATAGTTTTAAAAGTCTAAATACATTAAAAGGCTCGGAAAATTAAGTTAACCGGAGAGAGATCTCATAAGCATGTCTATTACTGGTGCCGTTACCCTACTCTTTCTCCTATACAGTCACTAGTTTCTTTTCTGTTTTATTTTTAAGTTCTAGCAGCTAGCCCCCACTACTTCTAGCAATTTATACCAGCAAAACCAGTTTCAGAGTTTTTCATTCTTTTACAGCAAACTAAGTTTCATTTCACCTGTTAGTATATTTGTTATTAACGTTTAGAATGGTGAAGATATTTTCTAACACCCTGTATTTCGCTTGCACTAGCTCTCAACATCAGTATCTGATAGGTTTCCACTTATGTGGGCGTAATGATTTCATGTAGAGCATTTAATCTTTGGCAGCAATAGTAAGAATAAAGATTCAAAAAATAATTGAACTGTTTAATTAATATTTTAGTCGGATGTTTATGGCTTACGACACGATATTATCGTAAAAAGAATAATTACTCCTGAAATATGACTCTTTAGAAGAAAAATGGAAAACTAAAAATAAATCGGATTCATTTACAAAATCATGCGTAGTAAAGATAAAATGAAAAAACTGAAAACAAAGTGAACAATAAGAAAAAAAATTTAAAAATAATAAATGTTCCTGGAATATGGATAGCTAGGAGCACAACAAACAATTTTAAAAATTAGGATATAATGCTAAAATTTTGCATGCAAATAATAGTTAATAAAAAACTGAAAAGCAAGAACAAAGTTTAGAACGAAATTACTAGATTGCAAACAAACTAATCATTTATGGAAAACGATTAATTAAAAACAAAACAGATGTGATTAAAAAAAATTATTTTATTTATGGAATGAACAATTCAAAACAAAATAGTTACAATTGCAGTAAGACTAATTTTGCTTAGAGAATAATTACACCTCTTCCATTATTATTCAAAATATGGAAAAGCTTACTCAGAAAATTAATTTTAAAAAAATCGAATCTTACAAAAATTGTTTCGAAGAGCACTTTTTTACTGTTTGAAATGTTTTGTATTTGAATTAATGCTAATCAGTCATCTTGTCCTTACACATACTACATACCGACAGAAAAAAATTAGATTTTATGATTGGGTTGTTTCCGAAATTTTAAAAGTATTTTTTCTGAAAGAACATGTTTAAAAACATAGGGTTTAACCATATTTAAAATAATTTGACAAAGTTTAATACTTTTAAACAATTTTTTGCGCAGAATAAAATTCATTTTTTACGCTTCTGCACATGACATCACAAGTGATGAAATGCTATTCACTGATGCCATTAGCACTCAGCGCAAATAATCATGTTCTGGCATCGCGGTTGACAGCAAAGCGTTAAAATTTAGCGCGCCGAAGTACATCACTTGTGACATCATAAAAACCATGCCTTATTTCCAAAATCGGTCATCTGAAAAAAAAAAAAAAAAAACTGTTGGGAAATAAAAAGTTTTTTCAGGCTCCATGTTTTTTTATTATTGTTATTTTTTTTGCTTATTTTATCTATTTCTGTGACTAAAAGTAGCAGTTTTGACTGAAAGAAACAACTCCATTATAAAAAACAAATATCGTGTTAAAACATACGCTTAACATATAAAATAATGAATTTAGTACTAAAAAGAAAAAGAAAATAACAAGACAATAACAACGCATTAAAAATATATACTTAATTATAATAAAGGATCAAATAGTATTGAATAAATAAAAAACTTACTACTGCATATTTTCGTCACATCGAAAATGCTGAAAAGTACATTGTTATTTGTTTTTAGAAGGAAAGTGTACATTCGTGCATATTGTTTGAAAATGAAAACTACGTTTATGCTTAATAGCATAGAATCGTTAGAATACATTGCAATATAAAAAATAATATACATTATCATGTGAAACGAAACGTCTCATATTTTCATTACTGCCTTTAGCATAAGAAATATAAAATTTGTGTTGACATTTAAAGTGAAGAGGAATCAAGATCCGAAAAAAGATTCGTATCTTCGACTGTCTCACTTTCATTTAAGAGGACAGAACAAAGACATTTCTTCCGAAAAAGGTAACTTTTTGCAAATATAAAGCCTATGTCATTGGGTATTCAAATACATTTCTGACTATGTCACAGAAGTAAAGGTTTCATAACAATGGTATTGTAAATTAACGCTATAAAAGAAAACTTGTTAGTTTTAGTTTTTCAGGCAGTAGGAGACGTACTTTAAAGACTTATTAGCAATATAGGACAGGGTGTTTTAGAAAGGACTCTCCTACTTTAAAAATGAGATAACAGCGGAACAATGAGCTACAGAAAAGTCAAGCAAGTGGTATGTTTTGCATAGACGTGTTTGGAATCTGTTACACATCGTGTTTCAGAAATAGTTCCATTATTGGAACTCAGAGGGCGCTGAAGTTACAAATGTGTTTCAATAGCGTTTGAAAATGTTTTTATTGAACACAGGTCAAATATCTAATTGTGATGGTTTCGATACGGTCACCTTTCTTAGCAGTAACAAGACGCAACCGAAGTGTTATAGTTCGAAGTTACTCGTCTCAAATGGGCGGATGCTTATGCTTCTAACATTGCAGCGGGTGATTTCGAATTTAATTTTTTGGTTGCGTAAATTAGTGCTGTGAAAAGTGGTCATATCGAAACCATTGCAATGATGCTTTTCAACTTTGTTCAATAAGATAAGCACATGTTCGTGTATTATTTAATACATATTTGGTGACTACAACGCCTTCTGACGTTTAACCTTGGAACTATATCAGAAAGCCGGTGTATAGCGAATTTTAAGCAATATGTTCAACATATCACTTGTTTCACTTTTCTGTGTCTCACTGCTCGTTATAATATCCTTTTCAAATTGAGCTATCTGAAACACTCGATATTAGCACGGATTAGCACTTGATATTATTAACGGAATTTCCGAACTCAAAAAGAATGGGGGCGGTAAGTCTCGACCATCAACAACGAGGCACATCAACTTCAGTCCAATTTGACCACCAAATGAAGATTAACGTGATTTTTCTGGCAAATACACTGAGTGTAATATAAGAGTCAAACACACATGAAGTCTCCAAAATTAATCGACGCCAAACGGAACATCCACACTAGTACGTTTCTATTTGATTTTTTAAAGTAAATTTTCTTTTACGAGTATTCTAAATGTTGTCACTAATGAACTCCGGCGGAAGTAATGGCGAGATTTTTTCATGCAAAATGGATAAGTACAGAATAACCTACTATTTGGAGTAGGGGAGACCGGGGTACGTTTACGCAGTGCCCTTTTTTCAAAACGAATAATAACTAGAGAGCCAACAGTCATTACTGATTGATGCTGCTCTCTAGCACATATTCTCACAAGCTTTTGAGCATCGGTCGACCTTCGGTCTAGAACGCAGAAATAATAATCTGTTTTCTACCAAGCTGAGTAAGTTTTGTGTTGAACGTTTTGAAGCTTATTGCGAATAAATAATACTTAGTTAAGAAAGAACAAATATATAAAAAATAGCAGAATTTTATCCTCTTTTAAGAATTGTACTTGTCAGAACTGAAAAGTTATTAAATTTTTCTTACGTTGAAAATAAATCCAAGTTTAGCGACGGGGCAAGTTTACGCGTTAACATCGGAGCACCTTTACGCACGTTTTTACGGTCTCTTACTTCTAAATGTTTTCTGACGCTTTTTTCGCTCCGAACTGCCTGAAACCTTTTTAATATTTTCAGGCTATTTAGTTTTGAAAGTCAACATTTATTTTCTTATTGAGTTACAAATTCGTATCTTATAAGTTACAATCATGTAGTGCTGTCTTCATTCCCATTTAGCTGATACTTTATACACTATTCAGTCTGTAATAAATTTGCTTTAGTTTAACGATGGTAAGAAATTATGTTCAAACAACAGTACCACGTTGGGTGTCAAAATAAATATGCGTAAACGTGTCCCGGTGTCCGGGGCAAGTTTACGCAACCGACTTGGACTCAAAAATAATTTTTTTAACGGTTAAAAACACAAACTGAGCAACAACTGAATGTACCAATTTTGACTCCATTAACTGCTTCATAAAATCGCCATGTCTAAAATGTCCTAAGTTAAAACATAAAAATTAGTAAATTCATTGAAAAAAATCCGCGTAAACGTGCCCCGGTATACCTTACGCTTAATGTAATACATTGCTAGCAGGCCTAATTTAGGCAGATGTAAGCAAGCATAAATAAAGCACTTAGATGACTGATATTAAGTAGATTCTATTACGTGGGAGTGCGAGTGCCAAGTCTCTATATTTATTAAATAAATAAAAGTATCTAACTTCGATGCTGCAAAGGAACTTACTAGGAAGCAATTTACTTCAAAGTTGTTCAATAGATGCTTTCCTAGATGCGAACTAAAAATACTGACTTGGGTTTGCACGAGATGTCACAACTTTTCACGTTGTAAGAGAAACTTGCACTTATGTTTTTGATGACATTAAAAAATATACGACATAGAAATCGTTCATAAAATACAACTGCGATAAACATTGAGGAACCCGCAGCAACTTTTAATGAAAAGTAATGCAAAAAATAGAAGCATGAGATATTGAATTGAAATGACGAAAATGCCACTAAAGATTTCTTATTTGCTTTTTTAGCCGCTTTTAGATTTAAGCTCGGTTTTAAATTATAACAAAGGAACACAATTAAAAGACTGAGACAGGTATCAGAAAGCCTGGTAAAATCAAGTTATACGGTCTTGGAGAAACGTTAACCTTATAAAAGTTAAAAAGTTTTAAAACGAAATAATAATAGGGGAATGTGCGGCAAAGTGAAATAGTTAAGATAATTTACTTTTTGTCAAAATGAATAAATTAGAAAGTTGTTCCAAAAATAACGGTATAAAAAGAGAAAATAATTTATTTTACAATAAAACTTGCATTGAAACATTATTTTCTATTTTTGGCAGTAAGTTTGTACCTCCAAAAAAGGTGGAAATTTTTCACCATTTTTTTTCATGGGGCAAAGTGAGAAACAAAATATTTTTCTAATGAAATATTTTCTTTTCGGTCATTAAAGACATTTTTGATCAAAGAAATGAGTAAATGAAATAATAATTAAATAAATTAAAAGGAAATGAAACAATAAACGAATGCATAAATAAATAAGTTTATATGTGAGAAAAATGAACGAGTGAGTAAAATAGTGAACAAATAAGAACAAACGTGACAGAATTAAAAAAAGAATTATTAAATGAAAGAATGCAAATGAAGTAATTAATAAATGAACACGTAAGTGATTTCAGAAAAGGCTGAATAAGTCAATGAAATGAACTATTTCACTTTACCCATCCACATTGCCCCGCACTTAACAAATGAATACTGTTCCGACTATTAAGAGGTTTCAATTCATATTTCAAATGTTAAAAACAAGAAGTTTATCATTTAGTAATACCAAGAATAGTTTTTTATTTACAACAAAATATAACAATATATGAGTATCAGTTTTTGAAAATTGCTAGTATTATCATTTCCTTTGATTTTCAGAGGCAATGTTTATTTTTGGCTGGAATAAATAATCTAGAAAAATTTAGTGGGACTGCATGGTTAAAATATTACCAGATAGGTGGCACTAAAAGCAAAGGAAAAATTTCACTATTTCACTTTGCCTCACATTTCCCTATTTATACTTTAAATAGAAAAAAAATGGAAAGAAAGGAAAAACAGCTACTGTTTTAACAACATGTAACGCATTAACAAACTTTCTCAAATGAAGTATTGAACACCTTTTTCTCTGATCACATACAATTGTGATCACAAAAAATAATACAATCTTTTTTAATCAAGAAAAGACTTTCAGATGTTTTTATAAAAGCTTGTAATGGCCATCAGCCAGCTTTTCGTAATATATTTCATGTTGTTATCTATCGTGTGCTGCTTTGTGAAACATAATTATATGACAGAAAAATTGTGCTTCGAGCTAAAATATTAAAAGAAAAAGCCTCATTATCTTTCAGAAATGCTCTCATTTAGTATTCACATACCTTATTTTCTTGTCTCACGCATAACAAAATAATTATTCAAACGTCCATCATTATAGTCATTACTGGTGCAATATTATTTCGGATATGAGATATCCAGTTATGCTTTCATTGGCTGATTTATTTTTATGAGGACTTTGAAGTATTGCTACTGGAAACAGTGTTATTCATTTGGAAAATATGCAAAACTTTGTTTTGAAGGATAAAATTTTGTCAGGTAATTTTTTCTGAAAATGAAATTTTAAGAATATTAATACTGAATTCATACTGCGTTGATGGAAGTAATGTCCTCAATGATCCTACAAGGCTGCAGAGTTAAAGGGACTGTTCCCTCCAGCCCTCTCCCCGAACGTACCACTGTTTGTGGTTCAACCAGTTAGATGGGACCTGGAGACAGCTCCGATTTATTGATCCAGGCAAGAAACCGAGCAATCCCTGGTCCAGTACACTCAGAGGTATCGTTTCACTTGGATAACTTAGTGACCACGAGCAGATTTAACGTCCCTCAGTCACCATTAATGAAGACGGTAGATCTTCGACCGGTTAGGATCGAACCCGGGATCCCCGGTTACAAGTCCAATGCCTTACCGGTCAAGCAAGTAGAAAGCAGTCAAAAGGACTGACTCCAACTCCGGGAATTTTAGATGCCGTCGACTCTGACTCCGGCTCTTTATTCCCAAAATTAGTCCTCCAAGCTCCAAACTCCGACTTTGCAGCAATAACAGAGTTGTGGACTCTGAGGGAAATGACTACGGACTTTGACTCTGACTCTTGGAATTTTTAACCTTTGATTTCCGACTCCGACTCATTTATCCCAAAATCAGTTAAACTCCCACTCCACAGATCTGGATTCTGACCAGGGCGAGTTAAAGGGCATGTATGAGCCACTGGGCGCAGGTTGAGCACTACTGAATGAAGATTTCGACGAATTATGTATAGGACAAGAAAACGCCAACGCTGCCAATGTACTGTATGTAAACTAATAGAGCATGCAAACATTTAAAAATCTTCTTGTTCTTGAAGTGATATTGCAGTTTAAATGAGAAATTTCAAATAAAGAAAAACAATTCTTTTTTTTCTTACCACTAGAACCTGAGGGAAAAAAAGAAATAGATAGAGGGAGAAAGAAGGGAGAAAAGTAAACATCTTGACATTTTTCTTTTTTTTTTGTTTTTCAGGAGCATATTTTATGTTTCTTCTTTCCAAAACAAAGTTTGTCTTTTAGGTAGCCCTAAAAAGTCTAAAGTATAGTGGAATGTAGGGCAAACTGAAGTAGTTAAATGTACATTTTTTTTACAGTTTATTAGTACTACTGAGCACTACGTTACCTGAAAAGGAGAGCTCCGACCTTTCTGTTTAACAGACTTTAGAGGCATTTGAAAAATGAGGGCTTTTAAGGAACTCTTTACGCTATTGCAGACCTGAAAATTAAAAAAAAAAAAATCACAACAAGTGGCCAGAAAACACTTTTAATTAAGTTATATTGCGAAATTTTCATTTTGAGTCTCTACTTTATCCAGGAGTTTTATTTTTTAGGAAAACTGGAACGCGGTCTCCAGCAGATTCGCTGTATTTCCCCACGCAACCTTTCAGCGTAGCGCTGAAAGAATCGTTAAGCGCAATGCCATCTTGCTCTCACTAAATTTCATATCCTGAATAAAATGGCGACTCAAAATGAAAGTTTCGCTATATGACTGAATTGAAAGTGTTTTGTGGCCACATGCTGCGGGATTTTTTTTTTTTTTTTTTAATTTTCAGGTCTGTCACGTAAAAGTTCATTAAAAACCCTCACTTTTTCAAATACCTCTAAAATTTGTTAAACGAAAAAGTGGCTCTCCCTTCCAGGGAAGGTAGTACTAATAAATTTAAAAAATGAAAATTTTTGAAATTGACATAATCGCAACTCCAACGAACTATAGGGGGCACTGAAGTCACTGTCTAATGGCGGACTTAAAAACTAAAACAAACGCACATGGTAACGAAGAAAATGCTAAAAGTGTTGTGATTTTTGTTCGTACGTATGATTTTTTCGCTTTATTCTTTTTAAATTAATTTTCAAAGTCTTGTGAATATTCTGGCCCACGTAGAAAGAAATGAGAATTCAAGAAGCATTACTAAACGTCAAAGATTAATGCAAACTACGTAGTTCGTAGTTCTAAGCAGCTATTTCCACGACGCTGAATTCGATATTTATCAATTCTTGATAAAACTAAATAATAATTGTAGCCTGACAAGAATAACAATTAATGCTAGAAAATTCAATATGACATTACAAATTGTTATCGAAAGAAGATGATACTTTTTTGCCTTGCTTGGCTAGCGCTTATTGTTTTCCATTTGTAGCTGAGTTATTTCTCTCGAATTCCCGAATCGGTTAATTTAAAAATTTTCTGTTTCGATTTTTCTAATTTCTGAGTTACGATTTAATTGTGTCATGTTATGCAAATCATCAACAAAATTCTCACGGATATATGGTGGTAGTTTTCTTTTCAGTTGATTGACCATTATTTCTTTTCACTTATCGAATTCTGTAATCTTACTACCATTTTATGCCACTCATGATAAAAATTAAAAATGGTTTAACTAAAAACGCGAAATCTCGCCAAGGCTACTTTGCTCGCACTATACTAAAACTATAACCCTAAACAAATTTGGCGAAACCTTTCAGCTGAGAATAAAAGGAATAAAGTAAATTCTTTCTCGGTTATTCATTTTGTTCTACGATAACATATTCAAGAAAATATTTTGCATATTGTCCATTCCAACTAAATGCTGCTGTAAAAAAGGTAAGTTTAATATAATTTAAGATTAAAAATACCCCCATATTCTTACAAATTCATACAAAACAATAAAATTTTTTACCTTGTATAACGTTATCCAAGTTTGTTAATCCAGAATTTTTGCTTTCACCAATTATTAAGGAAATAATGAAAACTAACATTATTTTGAGAAGCTCGAGAATACTACTAAGGGACGAATTAATTTCTGTTAGCTGAGAGCAAACTAAGACACATCGATTGCGTTAATAAATACTCAGAACAAACTGCCTGTGTTTACGTCAACGGACACACGTGGAACGCAACGTGGCACTGTTTTAGTTTCATTTGCAGTTTTGTAAATCACCGCAAGGTAGCGTATTCGAGCGCTGGAGTTCCAAATTTGAGAACAATCAAAACCATTATTTTAAACACTTGTTTTTCAAAAGACTGCGAAAAAAAAGTACTAAAGCACATATTTTAAAATGTTGCATATGTTTTTAAACGAGAAAAAATATCCTTTTAAATAAATTAAACTGCAACAAAATATGTTCTACCGTTCCTGAGATAATGTACTTTAAAGATTTTTACGAAAATTCCAAGTGAGAAATCATGGCTGGACCGCCATCTTTGGCGGCCTGTAACTCGGTCCAGGATTTTTTTTTTTTTTTTTGGGGGGGGGGGGGGGGGGGGGGGCAAAAAAAAACTGTTTTTCTTAATTTTTTATGAATTTTAACATATGTTAAATTCAAAAAAATCCGAGACCATCATGTTACAGCCCTTGCTGTATTGCCATGGATTTTACCATAAATAAATGATTTGATTAATAGGTGAGGGAGAAAAAAGAATGAATAAAAAAGTATAGAAATAAGAAAATTAGCAAATGAATAAGCAAAATAAGTAAACTATTAATAAGGAATGCAAATGAATGAATTATATAAATGAATACATAAGCAGTGGCGGATACAAAGAGAGGGTAATGGGGATTATGACCCCAAAACCCTTAATTTTTTTGTGTGTTTGTGTATTATTTAAATAAATAAAGTGCACGGTTTTTTTTTACTGATCTTTGTTAGTTCATAGTTTGGAAATTCTTCAAAATTTTATGTGCTTAAATGTCGTGTTTTCGTTTCTACCTGAATAATATTTCGTTCTTTATACTTATTGCTATTTTGCTTTTATGGGTAAGGAAGAAACTCGATTTTTAATCTCGTCAAAGCGGTGTGTTTTGAGTTCTTTCAGTTAAAACATAAAACGAATGAAAATAGCGATTGTTTCTCACAATTATTACTGACCCAGGCAACACCGGGTATTTTTGCTAGTATTAAATAACAAATACTGCACTGAATATAAGTAGGTCTTAATTAATGGTTAAAATGTTAATAACAAGAACTTTGTCATTTTGTAATAACAGACACATTTTTTGACTTACAACAAGATATTACAATACGAGTATCAATTACAAAAAAAAAAAATGCTTACATTATCATATGATTACTTTTTTTTTATGAGAAGCAATAATTTCCTGATTGGAGTAGACTACATGTGTTACGATATACTTAGAACATTAAGAGATAGGTAGTGCTAAAACAGGGTAAATATTTCACTACAACATTTTGCTGCGCTATTTCATTTTGTCCCACATTCTCCTACACGTATTTTTATTTTATTTTTCAAAAAGCATTTTTTCACGTAGAAAGGCAATATAAGATTATTTTACCCCTTTTAAAATAAGTATTGTAACGGATTCGGTGCGACTTCCACTTTCTTGAAATGAAGACACAGTTCTTGATAAAAACACAGGAAATTTATTTACACTATGTACAGATCGTCAACAACTGCTAAATTATTCATCAGCAATTAAGCAATTATCACACAACACCGTAAACTCAACGTTTACACACGTATTTACTTCCAAATACGAAAACAACACAGCGAAATGCCTCGCAATAAACAGAGCAAATACGCTCTCAGTTCGAAATCTCAATCGAAACTCTACTTTTTATCACGCAGGACGCCTTTATAAACATCGAAGAAGTTTCCACAACATTCTTTCTGCTTCCCGAAATGCGTAGACCGTTATCAAATTTTATCAATGAAAAGAAAAGGAAATAGGGGGGTCGTATACTTTAGCGGAATGAAAAGGGGTTGTATATTCATTAAGGGAAACTATTTACAGGTTACGTTACTACAATAATTACTATTTACAGAATTTGTAACAGTATTTTTAACACGTTTCCCTTATCAGTGCAGTTTGGGATGCCTTTTACAAAACATAATCTTTTCTAACAGTCTTTTAAATCTTTTTATTGAACACTTTAGATAAACAGAGGCTTCATTTACAGACACATGCATTTTCTATTGCAAATACGGCGTATTTTTCAAAAAAGTGTTTATTTTTCAAAATGAATTGATAATGTTTCTGAAAAAGATCCTATTTTACATGAAGAAGTCGTTTTCTCCCTGCTTACTTTTCCCGTATATTCAGTACATTTACTGCTTTTTACTTTCATTCTTCAAACAATATTTGAGATTTGAACTTCTCGGTAGTCATCAAGATTTTGTTTTATTCATATTAAAGTACGAAGGAAAAGAATTATTTACGAGAGAAAAAATAGATTAATTTTTCCAACACACGAGGTGGTAAGTTGATTCAACTTTTCAAAAAACTTTCCTGTCAACTAGTTGACTGGCGTTTTTCGTTGCCTTCACACGAGGCAACTTAGAGGTTGAATAAACTTTTCTTTTTTTAATAAGACAGACTTATTCGAGCAGTTGCTTCACAACGCTGTAAAAACTGAACCTAGTTGACTTGACTAGTTTACCCGTCTGTAGGGCGAACGCTTGAGAATATCCCGATGAAAATGGTAGCAGCACTTGTCACTGGTGTACCTGATGAGTTGACTGTTGTGTTTCCTACACTTTCTACTGGTTACACTTCTTAATAACCACTCGTTCAAAAGTTGATTCAACTAACTTGCCACGAGTGTAGGAGGGTACGAGAGTCTTTTTTTTTTGGACTCTCAATTCAGCACAACTTGTTTCAAAAGACAGAAGCAAGTGTTTTCCCCACCCAGTAGATTTTAGCTATCCTATAACTTTACTTTGTGTTTTTACTTCGGTCCCTCAATTAAAGTTACAGTCAACTGCAGAGACTTTTGTGAAAATATAAGAAAAAAAGGAAAACAGCACCATTTTATGGCTGATAAAATGTCCATCCACAGATGTTTTTTAGGATTCGGCTGTCCAAGAATTGGAAAAGCTTAGCTACAAATAGGAAAGGATACAGACGATTGGTGCTGAAGTACTTGCTCCATCCTGGGCACTCGCGTCACGGATGTTGACAATAAAAAAATTTCCATCGACTTTTTTTTCATTTTGTGTCAGTTTAGGAAAAAATGACACCGGGATGTATATAGGTAAATATAAAAAAGTCAAGAAAAACAAAAACTGAGAAAAATCAATTAAAAGTTAATTAATGATGCACATTCGCAGATAATGATGTAACTAACAAAACTCGTGAGAATTAAATCGGGGAATGATGAAATAATAGTTATTTTTGCTGCCAATAGCCTCGTTGGTACATATGCACGCCATAAACTCTCCCTGATTACTATACTTCTTCCAATTCTTACAAGGAAGTAGAAAAAGAATAAATGCTCAAATATCTATACTTGTACACAACACAAAATAAGAAATATGAAGAAAATTAAATTTAAAACACATTATCTAAATTAAAGTAAAATTTAAAAGTCATAAACCGCATAACCGTTAGAAAAAATATAAATAGTTAAGAATTGTTTGAAATTGGAATGATACATGAGGGTTTAGCAGGGGCGGCGAGGCCTTAGGAAAAATGAATGACTCGAGCTCCAAGTCCGAGAATATTTAAGTCTTCGACTCCGACTCATTTACCCAAAAATCAGTCCGACTCCGACTTGAACTCTTGAAAATTTAAACCTTCGCCTCCCAACTCCGACTTCTTCACTAAAAAATTGGTCCGACTCCGACTCTTCGACTCTTAATCCACTTCCCTAGTGCTTCCACCGTCGCATAACCAGTTGTAATTGATAGTTTATTTTTTGCTATCAATAATAGCGCTACGAATTTAAACTACGCTACGAATTTCAGAGCAAACCTTTGTCCTTATTTCTCTTGCAATATGTCTAAAAGTAGGTAAATTATGTAACACTAGTGGTACCCGCACGGCCTTGCCCGTAATAGAAAATTAAAAGGTCTTTTGGTTCGCCTGTATATTTACAAATAATGTATGGTGAATTTTCTCGCCAATTGGCTTGTACCCATGTTACGGTCCCACGTTATGATGATTTCGTAATTTACTCGTCCATCTTATGATATTTTGTTCTTAAAATTGGATTGGAAAAAGAACCACATCGAATTTTCGAAAAATCGCTTCGAGGTGCACACCTCCATGGTACAAACTAACTTTGTGCCAAATTTCATGAAAATCGGCCGAACGGTCTAGGCGCTATGCGCGTCACAAAGATCCTGACAGACAGAGATCCGGACATACAGAGGGACATTCAGCTTTATTATTAGTTAAGAAAAGAAAAGATAAACCTTTCCTTAAACACTCCTTGCCATTAGTAATTTATATTGATCTTGGCATACTTCTATTAGAAATATAATTTGTTAATGAAATTCCGGCCTGCCACTTAATCAAGCTTGGATTGCAGTTAAGAGTGAAATAATTAAAAGTAATACAGGTCCTGACATGATGTTCTGACTTGACTAAATGGTAAGAAATTATTAACTACATTGCTGCGCTCTATTTACGGATAAAGTGTTATTTCTTTGTTTCTCGCTGTAATGCTTGAACAAATGCTTATAAGTAAACAAATTGTCTACTTTAAAAATGTGCATACTTTTTCTGTATAAGTATGGCATTAGAATCTGCAATGTCGTTCATGCAGTTTTCACTTTAGACCAAGCCTAATTACCGAAAAGTCTCTAGAAATTTTAGCTCTCGCTCAGAATTTTCAGGGAACCCAAAAATGACTGAAAAACTGCTTAAAAGTTCCAGTTTCAAGTTTTAAAGGAGTTTTTAAAAGATTGCAAATATTAAAACTAATTAAATAAGATTTGACCTAAAAAAATGTATTTGGCAATTTTATCACAAACACATCTTAACACAATACTGGTTCTTATTACTTTGAATCTATTTTATTATTAACTTTTACATAACACTGAACAAATCTTAAACTTGAATAAAAAGTTTTGAGAAAATACAGAATTTTTGCTATTATAAATTCACATCGCAGTATTTGGACTTAGACTGGATTGGAAAAAATCAAAACTCAATAGCTTTCATTTTCAGAGAGTAAAGTAACATTGCAAGGAAGAGAAATCATACTTATTTTTCTTTCAAACAGTATCAATCTTGTTTGAAAGTCAATAATTACTATTATTATTTCAAGTTTCAAAGGCAATCTAAAATAGAAAATAAAATTGTTATGATCAGAGACACCTTACCCAATATTATTGATTGAACGCCGATTTGACTTATTTCTGGCGTTTGATTTTGACTGATGAGAAAGGATTTGATTTTGAACTGATGGGCTGATACCAGTACAATAATTATAAAAAAAGTCCACTGACTGCGTTTGTAAAACAAAAGCTGCAATGGCATTTCATAAAAAGCTGTGCTACGTTTTCGAAACTATAATATCACCTGTAGCACGCAAAGTCCTAACTTTGGAAAGCAATTCTAGGAACAATTTTATCAATAGTATTACTTCACAAAATAACAAACTAAGTACAATTACGGAGAAATATTTCAAGAAACGTGATTTTGTGATAATCAAAATGCACTATACTGAATATATTCTCCCCTTTAATATCATTTTCTGCTTTGAACGAAGGTCATTGTGATTCAAAGGTTCAAAAAATACTGATTGTAGAAATATTAATACAATATCTCATTGTCTAGAAAGACAAACAAAAGCATAATGCTTTTGAAGCAAACTTGTCGAATAACTATTCATTATATTCACGCAATATAATACTTACTCGAGTTTCAGAGGACGACTGAACCGCTTGTAAGTTTGTTTCACCCGATGTAAAATATACAAGGCTGATCCAATTTTGTAAGCGCTGCAGAAGATAGCTATAATCTGAATAGAAACTTCTGAACAGCAAAACTAAATTCAAATTAATTTAGCTTTGTTTTTTCTTTTAAATCATAATTGCAAATTAAATAAGAACTTTAAAACCATTATTTGACTTTGTACGTTGCACCAAATGCAAAATTTCTACATACATAAGAACTAACCGTAGTTCTAAATGTTTTAAAACAAAACACACAATAACATTGATTTCTCCAGCCAAACTGCTATTTTTATTATTCTTTTATGGAACAAGACAAACTGCGCCCTCTATAAATTGAAGTTGAAGTTTTTAAAATAGAAATGGAATCCAACAGACTTAAAACCATTGAAAAATATGTTTAAAATGAAATAGCTTTGTATAAAACAGCAGTAAATTTTATTATAGCTGCATTTCAGTTATAGATACGTCATGGCTCATTTAAAATCTTGGCTGTTATTTTACTTATTGTCACCGCTATTACAGAGAAAAACTACATATTTGGCAATTCGCAACTCCAGCGCTCGAATACGCTACCTTGCGGAGATTTACAAAACTGCCGAAAAAACTAAAACATTGCCACATTGCGTTCTACGTGTGTCTGTTGACGTAAACACAGACATTTTGTTATGAGTATTTATTAACGCATTCAATGTGTCTTAGACTGCTTTCAGCTACAGAAATTGTTTCGTCGCTTAGCAGTATTCTCGAGCTTCTCAAAATAATGTTAGTTTTCCTTATTTCCTTCTAAACGTGAGTCGATTGAGAAATACGAAAGCTGTTAACACAAGAAAACTCTGGATTAACAAGCTTGGATAACGTTATACCAGGTAAAAATTTTTATTGTTTTGTGTGAATTTGTAAGAATATGGGTTTTTTTTTTGAATCTTAAATTAATTTAACTAACCATATTTTAAGTCAGCATTTAGTTGGAATGGATAGTATGCAAAATATTTTCTTGAATATATTATCGTAGAACAAAATGAAAAATGTTTAACCGAGAAAGAATTTACTTTATTGCTTTTATTCTCAGCTGAAAGGTTTCGCCAAATTTGTTTAGTGTTGTAATTTTAGTATCGTGCGAGCAAAGTAGCCTTGGCGAGATTCCGCATGTTGGTTAAACCATTTTTAATTTTTATCATGAGTGGAATAAAATGATAGAAAGATTACAGAATTCGATAAGTAAATAGAAATAATGGTAGATCAACTGAAAAGAAAACTACCACCATATATCCGTGAGAACTTTATTGATGATTTGCATAGCATGACAAATTTAAATCACAACTCAGAAATTAGAAACATCGAAACAGAAAAATTTTAAATTAACCGATTCGAGAATTTGAGAGAAATAACTCAGCTACAAATGCAAAGAATGCTCAGCTACAAGCAAAGAAGTATCATCTTCTTTTGATAATAATTCGTAATGTCATATTAAATTTTCTAGCATTAATTGTTATTCCTGTCAGGTCACAATTATTATTTAGTTTTATCAAGAATTGATAAATATCGAATTCAACATCGTGGAAACGGCTGCTTAGAACTACGAACTACGTAGTTTGCATTAACTTCTGACGTTTAGTAATGCTTCTTGAATTCTCATTTCTTTATACGTGGTCCAGAATATCAACAAGACTTTGAAAATTAATTTGAAAAAAATAAAGCGAAAAACCGCCATTAGAAAGTGGCTACAGGGCCCCCTATAGTTCGTTGGAGTTGCGAATACCCTAGAGGTTTTAAAAGGATTGAAGCAAAACAAGCCTTGAAACAGTTCTAAAATATTCATTAAATTAAAAAATCCGTATAACTAATTTAGGCGATTTAAAGGGGGGGGGGGATGATAATAAAATAACAAGAGCTCTTTAGTAACATGAAAATTCCTATTGAAACAAATCAATTTTAAATACTCTATATTGATATGTGAAATAATCAGACTGATGGAGACATCGGGTGATTAAAAAACATCTAAGTTCCATCAAGTTATAAAAATAAAAAAAGAAGCAAGCATGATGACGATGTAAATTCCCCATCCCCCGATTTTTTCCAAAAAAGAAAGTAAACAAGCCTCCAAACCAAATGACGTACCTATTCGCAACTCCAACAAACTATAGGGGGCGCTGCAGTCACTGTCTAATGGCGGATGAAAAACTAAAACAAACGCACGTTGTAACGTAGAAATTGCTTCTAAACTTAGGAAATGACAGAAATTTTTGTTCGCATGTATGATTTTTTGTTCTTCATTCATTTGAAAAGATTTTTCAAAGTCTTTTGGTTATTCTGACCCATGTAGAAAGAGATTAGAAATCAAAAAGTATTACGAAAGTAAAAAATTAATGCAGAACACACAGTAAGTTTTTCTGAGGCAGCCATTTTCACGATGTTGAATTCGGAATTCATAAATTTTTGGTTCGCTTCGAACAGCATCTTCATTTTGTACCGTTTTTCCTATACATTAGTACATTTTATGTCCAGTTTCGTGACTTTTCCGGCATTTGTTGACATTTTTGTCACATAGTGCACGTACGTGACAGACTGTCAAGAGTAACATTTAACACTAGATAATTTATTTCTGTGACTATATGAATGGATATCAAAAGAAATTATCATGCATTTAATTCATTCGTCATGGAAATGATTTAACTGATATGCGAAATTTTGTCAAGATACATTATTCTTTCACACAATTTTAAAACCATAACCCTATAAACAGATTTTTGGCGAAACTCTTTCACCGATAATGAGTTTTTGCAAAGCAATAAAGTAAAGTTAGCGCGATATTTTAGCGATAAAAATTCCAAGCTTTTATTTTTTATTGTTCAAATTCTTAACGTTCTTTCTGGATTTTTCAATCTGTTCTGCGATAAATATTTTCAAGAAAATTTATTTGCATACTGTCCATTTCAGTTGCATGCTGTAGTAAGAAAGGTTATTTAAATCATTTATGTGGAATTAGGTTAAGGAAAAGAGCAATTTTTTAGCATGGCCCTAGTGTCCAGTCAATGTTGTTAAGTCCGCTTTTTTTCATCGAATTGAAAAACTGATATTTATTCAAATTCACTCAGAACAAGATAAATAAAATGTGTACTCACAGTTTATATCAGATATTTTTGATGTTATGCTGTTGCGGATGACGATTCCAAATGATGAATTCGCAAATAAAAAAAATGCATATAACAAACTGTTTGTTTTGCCCAAAATGAACACGTGGAACGCAATGTTTCAGTTTTTCCGGCAGTTTTGTAAATATCCGCAAGGTAGCGTATTCGAGCTCTGGAGTTGCGAATAACAGAAAAGTACCATTTTCTAAAAATGAATCGATTATTTCAGAAAAAGCGTAAGTACAATGGATTTCCGTAGGACTTACGCCTTTTCTGAAATAATCGATTCACATGAGAATGGAGCTGCTCCCTTCCGTCAAAAGTTCTACCACTTTCAGTCTCTATAATTAATAAAAAAAAAGGAAAAAAAAAAGAAAACTGTGACCCACTTCCCCCAATTAACTCTAATTTGAATTCCGAAACTTTGAATTCAAATTTTATTTTTCGCAATCACGAGTTGCGACAAGACCCTACTGATTAGAATTGTTTCTATAAATGGCTCCCCCCCAAGCATGTCCCTCCTCCTGGGTGGTTACGTGTGTATAGTTGTGTGTGTAGGCTTACGTGTGTGCACATAGGCGTGTATATGTGTGTAAAGGCGTGCGCGCGTAGGGGAGTGTGTATGAGCATGCGTGTGTAGGACATGGACGCCACTGCCCAGCAAAAGTGGATTCCGACAGTGCTCAGGACCAGCCGCGCCGCCGCCGGTGGACGGTGGTGCTGCAGCCCTGGTCCAAGCTGAAAAAGGAACCACAACGTCAAGGACTGTCAAGTGAGAACAATAAGCAATCGTGATTGCTTAAAAAAAAAAAAAATTGAATTTTTAACATCTTGAATTCAAATTTATATTTTTCGCAATCACGAGCGCGTGTGCATATGTAGGTGAGCGTTTGTGTGTATGTGTAACGTGCGCGTGTGCAGGTGTTCGTGTGTGTATGTAGGGGCGCGCTCGTGTGTGTAGGCATGTGTGTGTTTATGTAGGCTTGTGTGTGTGTGTACGCGTGTGTGTAGAATATCGACGCAACCTGGAGACGGTGCTCGCTAGAGGAGCAGCATTCTTAGACTATTGAGGCAATGATCTAAGACAGCACCGGAAGTGGATGATCGACGGTGGTGCTGCAGAGGAAGGTGGGGGGGGGGGACACGGTTGCCATTCAAAAGTCAAATCAAAACAATAAACAATGCGCAATGGCTTAAAAAGCTTAAAGCCAGAAATACTTTTATTTTTCCAGTATTTAGTTTTAATATTTTAATAATGTTTTTCTTTATTATTATTATTTTTTTTGAATGTTAGATTTCTAAAACAAGGTGTTGCCTCGGGTGATGTCACAAAAATGATGAAGGCTCATTGAATGTTTACATATAGGTTATTCATCGTCGTGTAGCTGTGATTTGATCCATCTGCGCACTGCTTTATCAACTTTTTATTAAATAATGATATGACTTACGCAAAAATGGTTTTCAGAATGTCCTCTATACATTTAAAATGTTTTCAACAAATGGGAAACAACTCCATTATTAAAAATAGTTACATTTAATGACTTAAGATACCTATTCGTTGTTTTAGTTTTACTAAATCTGGAAATATAGGTAAAAAAAATCATAAAATTAATTTTTACTTTTAACAAATGATACAAACATTTAAAAAAGCTTTTTACTTAAGCTACTTTTTCCAAAATAATAATAATAATAAGAAGAAGAAATGAAAAAGAAAAAAAAAAAGAGAAAAGAAGAAATGAAGGAAACTATTATTATTCATTAACATATCGCCAAATACAGATAGAGAGAAATATAATTAAAAATGCATTATGATTGAGTGTCACTGGTACCTATTTTATAACTGGTGAGAATATTTTAGCATTCTAGCAATTTTTAATGTGCAGAATTTCCTGTATAGCACGTATTTGTTAAATAAACACAGCATAACTTAAGATTTTAGCAATAATTTAATGTTTACTGATTTTGAAAATTCAGAATCATTGGAAGCTGCACATTAGTTATCTAAAGCTTGATAATGAGGTGTTCGAATGTATTTCACTTATTATATATTTAAACCATTCATTCACATTAATTCAAACTGAAAATATTGAAGCATTTAAATAAACCACAATATTCAAAATGATTCGAAAACTTTCTTTAAACTACATAATTCGAATTCTTAGTGAGCCTTAACGATACGGTTTCATATTCTGCAAATACGTAATTAATTCAATACATTAAAAGCATGTTTGTTTGAAGCACATTCATGAAAGTTCTTTAGCTATCTTATGAAGAGTCTTTGAAAATGGAGTACTTAAACCAGTTATTCATTTCACTGATTTAATATTTGCTTATTAAAAGCAAAATAATTTTTAATATGTGAAATATTGGAAAGTAATACTCGATGAAGTTTGGAACCCTATCCATCTACTTAAATAAATATGATTCGTGCAGTAGAATGAAGTAATTACGAAAGCATTTTCGCATTTATTTTCTTAAAGTAGTTTTAAGTTTGTGAGTTATGTGTAAAATGGACTCTAAATTGATTCTGTTAGGTTTAATCTCTTGGCTAAACAATGGCGTTGAAATTTGCTCAGCGAGTGCAACTGTAATACCTTTTGCATAGATAACGTTCCAAGTATTTTGAAAATAATTTTGAAGCATCTTATTTTAATCTCAACGGTGCATTCATTAGAATAAATGCACAGTAAAATGGCGTACATAATGCGATGGATTTGAAACAAACTATGTTTTGAAGTAAAAATATTGTTCTAGGTGTGAATTAAGCGCTTACAAATTGAAGTTTAAGTAGTTGCAATTGCAATGTGAGATCTGCATTTGTGCCTAAAAATAAGTAATTGCGTAAATGAATGGAGTGAATAATGAAAAGTTTTCCTTATAACTATAATTTTTTACGACGTTTATTTCTTTGACTAATTTTAAAATGAGGAACCTTATCTTTTAGAAATATCGCAATATCAAAATAGAAAACACGTGTGAATAGAAGACTGGATGAAAACAATAGTACTGTCTCAGGCTATATGTACAGAAGGAGTAATTTTTTGGGGGGGCTTTTGCTCTTGGGGGAGTTGTGGTATTTAAGGGGGTGCGCCCTTGCTCTTGGGGGAGTTGTGGTATTTAAGGGGGTGCGCCCTTGCTCTTAGGGAGTTAGGAACTCTTGCAACTGGGGCATGTACACTAGGGTGAGTAATTGTCCTATGGTAAAAAAAAAGTTTTTGATTTCCATCGGGCAGGGCAAGAAAAGGTGCCAAAGGACGTTTTAAAGTTTTATATAAAATTTCATTCAATTAGGAGTTCATTTTTTGAAAAAGACTTTTTTCATAAAAAAAACTGAAATAGAGAATTACAAATATATATAAAACAACTTAAAGTTGTCCAAGTATTAATCATTTATTTACAAAAACGTTTATGATAATCATTAGTTTTCAAAATCAAAACTATTCATCTTAAAATAGCTTGAAAGTCATTACTATCTAGTTTTGGCATAAGTTTCCGGGACTCAATTTGGTTCTTTATTGAAGCTTCTCTTTTTGCACAATGTAGTTGAAACTTACGTCAATTTTAACTGCCCTTTCACAGGGGTACCCATTCCCATGGAATGATGAACCCCCCCCCCCACATGCTGGGAAGTACCCGCCAGAGCGAGAGCCCCCCTCCCGCCAAAAAGGTCAAAAAACTATAAAATCAACCCTCTTAAATATTTTAATGCCGCAGTCTGCGCCATGAACCACCCTAGTGGGCACCCCTGCCTTTCAGTAGCCTGTGTGTATGGCATAGCAGACGTAGTAAACGGTTCTTTTTTGCCTGAAACAATTTCAGTATTGGTGGATCAAACACATTTTTCCAGTCATTGAGATCGATGTTAGATTATGCATCAAACTTAACAATAAGAATGAAAAATTTGTCTTTTGGGAGTCTATTTCGCTGAACACTACGAGCTTCTAAAATCCAACAGGCTGCCAATTCACGGATGTGCTGTTCCAGAATTATTAAATTTTTGGAAGGAGATTCCACTGAAACACACAAACGTAGAATCAGATTAGCACAAGTTAGCCATAGAACATGAGACATTTTGCAATGCTTTTATGATTGATGAATTTTGGAGAGTTTTTGATTTCATTTTATGAGGAAAACGGTTGTCTAGTTTTTGAGGTAAGTGTTCCGTAGCATTTGAGGAAGGTGCACCACTGCCTTTTGGGTGATGGGCACTCCTGGATATTCTCTTACTTTGGCATCCTCTCGAATTTTGCTATATTTGTCTATGTGTATGCTGCTATATTTGTCTATGTGTGTGTTGCTATATTTGTCTATGTGGTGTATGTTACTATATTTGTCTATGTGTATGTTGCTATGTCCACGTGTACAATGCTATATTTGTCTATGTGTATGTTGCAACATTTATCCATTTATAGAATTATCTATTTCTATTTTTCTTGGCAGACTTTTTATGGAACACTATTTTCTCATTTTAAATTAGTTTTATTTGCGTAAGTGCTTTCATAATTTTACATCTTCGTATGTTCATGGATCTATCTGTTTATCTTTATATTTATTTATTCATATAATTCTATTATATGAATTATTAATTTAAATAATATATTAATTTTAAATTATAGTTTTATTTGCGTAAATGCTTTCATAATTTTAGATCTTCGTATGTTCATGGATCTATCTGTTTATCTTTATATTTATTTATTCATATAATTCTATTTTTATTTATAATGGCATACGTTTTTACAATAGCCTTAATTAATAATATTTTTTTTTTTTGTCTTGTGTAGATACTTTCATACTTTTCGCATCTTCCAATGCATTGCTATATCTCATGTTATTACATTTATTACCTCTTATAGCTTTCTAATTCTAATAGCAAAGGTTTGACAAAACAAAAAGACTAAATATGAACAAGAATAACAACATAAAAAGTCATTTCGTCATTCATCCCTACTATCTAAAGAGATATTTATCTATCGAAGCGTATATCTGTCTATCAACACATCAACCCCTCTACCTTTATCTATGGCTTTGTCGACAATTTCCAGTCGATTCAAAAACGGCCTCCCGTAAATTGAATTGACATCGTTCTTAGTTTCACTAATTAGGGAGTTCGAATTCAATTAACTTTGTCCTGTGAAGCAGTTAATTCGCTGCGTATTTTTAATTCCCTTAACACACGAAAGTCGTTCCTTTGAGTGCGATAATTTAGGGAGAAGTTAGTGTGCTGTGCACGTAGCTTGTACCCAATGAAATTATTTATTATTCTGAATGAGAATTAATTCGTAGGATTCATATTAAAATAATTGTATCACATTCATTGTTTGAAAAGTGTGACAATTAGTGCTAATTGACAGCTGTTTAACCAAAACGCTCAAGTGCAGAGCCTCAATTGCAATTTGTTAAATGTTTAACAAAGTTTGTTAAATGGAGCGTAAGTGAGTTCTAAGTATGTTGTAAAGTAGTATGTATTTGAATTATTGCGCTTTATCTCCAAATATAAGCAACAAACAGCAAAATGATTGTACAATGAAATTAATTTATTTTTTCAGTGTGCAACCTTTGATACACTGTAAAAAAATTCCGAAGCGTTACTGAGTATTTCCGAGTTATGTTTCGGGATTTTAATGGTTTTTACCCACTTTCTGGAAAAATCAAGTATTCGTGTCAAAAAGTTTCCTGAATTGCTGCAAGTCGCACGAATGCAGACTTATCACTGTTGTCAAAATATTTTTAGCTCCCAGTTTAAAGATTAACTGAACGTATTTATAAAGTGCATCAGCTTCAGTTCAATTACTGCCCATCCATGCTAATTACGCTTCCAAAGGGAGCGTATAAGTGTGGACTACTTTGCTTTGCAAGAATTGCAGGCGGGTAAAATTCTCGTCATTTACTTGCAATTCTGGCTTAGCTTTGGCCATGTTTCCTGTAATGCTCTTGGAACTACCTTGGTAAATCTGGAAGATGCCGAGCTATTATATTATACATTCCTAAGTTTAGTCTAAAGCTTCAGAGACACGACTGGCTTCTAACGGGAAGATTTCTGAATTTTTCAGGAAGCTTCCGGGATAATTTCAGGAAGGTTACTGAATTTTAGCAGAAAACGTTCCTGGTTTTTGCAAGTTCTGTTACTGGCAGAGATTAGGCACATCAGCTGCCCATTATTTTCCTGGAACGTTTCTGAATTGTTTTTACAGTGTATAATCTGAAGCAAAATTTCGATGATTTTAGATCTGTCAGGGGTGCCCATCTGGGGGGGGGGGGGTCATGGTGCAGACTGCTCCATTGAAATTTTTAAGGAGGGTAGTTTGAGGGGTATTTTTTGCTTTTGTAGCGGGGGCTCTTGCTTTTGGGGAAGTCTTGTGATATGTAACAGGGGGATGCGTTCTTGCTTTTAGGGTGTGGACCTCTAGATCTGTAGCTACCTTTTAGATGAATTGAGAGGTAAGATTTTGAGCTTTGCATTTAAAAACTGTGTCCCCTGAGTGTAGAGGAAAATGTGTAAATGTGGGCACCCTCTTTTATTTCTGATTTAAAGCTAAAATGTTAGGTTTTAGTCTATAACAAGTATCCTGAATGCGCAAAGGCAAAACAATGATTTAATTTCAAAAACAGCGATTTACAAAAAGCTTTAAGGTTTGTTTTTAGGGGGGGGGGGGAGCACCCCTGGATCTGTAGCTAGCAGACTACTGTTTTTTACAGCACCAGAAAAAAATGGGATGTAAAATATGGACACACTTCAAAAAGTCACCAAAAGTAGGTTAAATCAGGAATCAGGATAGAACTATACAAAATGATAGATAATTTATTTATTAAAAAATTACTTATTGAGGTCTCCGCTTTCCGGATATCACTGTAAAATCGTTTTTAATTAAACATAAGAATATGAAAAGAAAACTATTTCACATACCACTTAAAAACTTGTAGTCCAAAAACCAATTTTCACAGTAACTCAAGCTGCAGTCATTCTACTTGAAAGAATGTTTCCAACCGATCTCTGTTATCTTATATTATTAAATGAGACCATATGCAGTCCTAATCGACAGTATTCAGAACCCCCTTAGCCACTAGGGAGGGGTGCCCCTATTTACAACGGTGCCAACCTTTACACCTTTTCTTGTAACTATAAAAGTTAAATTTAACTTTAGAGTAATTTGTTAACGAAGGAAATCCTGTTTTCATAACATTTAGTGTATTTTCATTAAACGCCACTTGGAGTAAAAATGATCAGAATATTTTATTTTCCAACTTTAGATCTTTCCCCTCCTTTGGGGGGAATTGGGAGACAAAATGTTGCTCATTGTGTCCAAAACTACACTCTCTGAGAGTAATTGGATATGAAAAACTTTATGACTATCTATAAGCGAATGAAATCCTGTTTACCTTCACTCCAGCGCATATCCATTTATTCCAGAGGTTGGGGGATAAATGAAAGAAGTGATTTGTTTGCCCTTATGGTTGATCTAGGAAGATAATCTCAATATATAAAATCAGGTTAGACGTTTTAAAAGTTCTACATCAACAATACAGGATTAATACATGTAATTCCTTCGTTTTCTAAATGCTGTATATCCAAAAGTATTTCACGTACAACGTAGCAAGTACGACCAATTCAGCGGATCGCGTGCATAGATGTAGAATAACTCCTGGAGTCATAACTATGGAGATGCATAACTCCATAGCGGAAGCTACTGGCCGCCATTGAACGTGCGAATATTGAAGTAAACAAGCAGAACGATGGCTCTGACAAAAGTTGTTGCTAAGCCACGCGTATGCGCATTTTGGACGCTTGCTTGTCTAGTTGATGATCTTGGATGCTCATGGATTCCTCGTTGTGTAACTAGTTAATACTACACCTATGGTCGCGTGCGACCTATTGGCCACAGGTTGAGTACTGGTTCAGTATGTAAAGCGATGTCTACTTGAAAGGTTGAAGCGTGCAGTGCTGTGAAGTCAGCTGCTGACGTTTTAGGCCACACCGCTTTTGGGATTTAAAAAATCATTAAAACCAATCATTGGTTTTCTGAATTTTGCGATGGTGATTTATTGAGAATCTCTTAACAGCTTCCAACAGTCAAGATAGCAATATTAAATAGGTTAATACTTCTCTATTTGGGTACCAGCTATGAGCTTAGCAGAGGGGAACAAGGGAAGAAAGATCGAATCTAAGGCGGCTTTCGGAAACAATCCAGCGGTTACACCGCGTGGTCAGTCAGGTTGCGGATATGACGTCACTGGTATTTTTCTGGTGAGAACAGTAGAACAACTGTGTTTCCGAACACTCTTGGTTGCAGCAGCAGATGACACGCTCCAATCAAAGAGATTAAAGCTTGAAACCCGTCGGATTGGTCAAAAAACCCATGTGATCTCACTAACCACATCGAGACATAGGTGCAAGCCGTTGTAATCTGGTCCATCGTGAGAGAATGATCGCAGCGTTTCCAAACACTGGTAGGTGACGTCAATTGTGCCACCACAAGCGCTTTCGAACGCTTTTGTTGGCCCTGGTGAGACCGTCCCTTGCTTCCAAACATACCCTAACACGAGCAAGGTGGTACGTTCACGGTCCAGATACCAGTTTTAGCTCATCAGCCGATAAAAAATACGTTCGGAAACACGCCTTGGTGCCATCACAAGCGTTCGGAAATGCAACCAGCTGATTTTTGGTAAGGGGCGAACTTTAGAAAACGCGCGACAAGTATTGAGCGCCAGATGTGAACTTTTCTACATAACTTCACTATTCTGTTTTCTTTCTTGAAACATATGAAACTATTCTTCAATTAATTTTTGGAAATGTTTCAATATTACATATTTCAAAAAAAAAAAAAAAAAAATTCTATTGTGGTAGGGGGGGAAAAAAAACTTAAAATATTTTGATGCTTAATAGTTGTAAATGTATTTATTTCCCTTAAACTCTTTAAATAATGTACTTAAAATTATTTAAATGTGATTAAAACATTAAACTTTTGTTTTCGTGAAATTTTCTTAATACTAATTAGAAGACAGTGAAATGAAAGATTTAGAGCTTATTGATTGAAGCAAAATAACTATAATGTGAAAAAAAAGAGATGTTAATGCTTTAGAAAACAACCTAAATAATATTTTTCAATGCATGAAGTACATGTCTTAGTCATGTCGATTATAATTAAACAGTTCACCAAATACCTATATAAGTATATCAAGTAATACTGCAAAACTCTAAAAAATACAAGAATTTCAGTATATTTATGACAGAGGCTTTTAACATTTTCCCTTGAAAACAATTAAAAAAAAGCGCAAGAGAATATTTTAAAATATAATGCTCTTTGAGCACATAGGAAAGTGAAAATAATTTCTAAATTTTTGTGTAATATTATATTAAATTCTAAAAATATTTTCCCTGCTCACTATTTAATGCAGCTATTTTCCTTTTGTTTTGTTTTTTACTCAGAATGTCATTTCGTTTTTTGCAGTAGTTTTCCAATAAAATGTTGGTTTATGCCCTTATGATTTATAGCATGATTTTACTGCTATAATATATTTACAATCAACTAGACATTGTTCTTTAGTTGCAAGAACATTCATTTTAGGCATATCCTAATTGAGAAAAACAAGCATTACAATCAAAGAAGTTATGTCATAAAGAAAAAGAAACCAATACTATTCAAATTTAAAGGGGGGAAAATGAATACATTTTATAAGCGATAGTAAAGTGAAGAATTTCCTCCCAAAAATATGCAATATTCTTTAATGGGCGTCAAAATCTTTTAACTAATTTAGCCTGTACGTTAAAGAAATAAATCGAAGTACAAGAATATAAGGTTATTTCGTGGTAAGAATTAAAAATATTTTTTATGCTATAAAGCAATGCATTTGCAAAGTCGTACATGCTATTTTTACGCAATTCAAAGATAATGCTACAATATATTACTAACATTTTACTAGCAGTAACTTAACAAAATGTAATCATGAAGAAAGTATATCATTTTGAAAACATAGCATTGCTATCGTTTAAGTACATACACACACTACGATTCGCGTTAGTGTTAGCTGTTACGGCCTTTGGCTCGGGAAAACATGCCTATAAATCAAATTCAGAACATTCAATACACATTTCTTTTACTATCTTTTAAATTTGCAATAAGAATACAGAAAGATATATTGATTCTTATCTGTTGAGTTCCTTAATTATTGCAGCGTCGAGTCGGGTCACACTGCCGGTCCAACGGCCATTCCTTTCATAAACAAATAGTCCAGTAGAAATAGCGTTGGGATCAAACATATTGCAACAGAAATGATTCTTGTGGGCAATGGTAGGTAACATGCTCCTAATGAATATACTAAAAATGTACGTCCATACTATTGGGACCATAGACTAATAATAAGAGTAGACCGAGCTATGGCAACCCTTTTGCTGCTCATAAACCAAACCATGTGACTGGTGGATATCCTAGCAACAGCGGGCGTTAATCGTAGCAGACGATCAACGCCAGCGCGAAATAAAATAAAAAGAATTTATGGAACACGGAAGAATGATCTTTTATGGAGTCCTATTTGTAAATTTGTTATTCTAAGTTGTAAATATTTTGTTAATATAGTGAGTTTTTCGTTTAGATAGTATTGTGCATTTTCTTTAGTCAATTTCAATAACTCTCTAAGCAATAAAAGATGCAAGCGACCAAGAAGAATCAGCAAACGGTAAGATTTTTACCTACAGTTTCAATTTAAGATACCGATTAGTACATTTTTGCGTTAACGCAAAACGTTTACGCCATTTCGTTCACGCCAACGCTGACAGCTCCAAATGAAATAAAAGTTACCGAAAACTGATCAAAAACTATTACTAATGTCAAAATAATGCATAACTAAAAGAAAAACAGTTCAATCTCTGCACCTGGAAGTTTTTTTTAATGAAAACACATTGTCTTAAAATACATGTCGAGTGCCAAACTATAGATAATGCTGCCATCTAGCAACCATGCTGCCAAAGTCTTCGCCAAGTCCTTCCACTAGTCACATGATACATCTATGAACCAATTTTCTTCATCAGCAAGAATGAGAAAGCTCGGTCTACTCTTATTATTAGTCTATGATTGGGACAAATATGTTTTTTGGCCGCCATTTTGAAGAATCACAGAAAAAATTTTTAATAAAAAAAAATCATTTGTGGAATCAAATGATAGAAATGTTCCAGATAAAAAGGAACAAAATATGAGATACTAAAAGAGAAGTGAATATACTAAAACTATTCTTTCGTTCTATCGCGAAAAATGGTATTTTTTAGCCGCCATCTTGACAAGTCATGAAAAAAATGAAAAAAAAAAAAAAAAAAAAAAAATCATGTGTGGTATCAAATGAAAAGGAATTTCAAGTTGAAAAAGAATATAGCATGAGATTTTTAAAGTGAAGTGAGCATGGTAAAAATATACACCCGTGCTACCGCAAAAAAAGTGTTTTTTTGTTTTCGGTAGATATCTTGAAAAATTATAAAACATTTCCAAAATTAAAAAAAAATCACGGATGGCGTCAAATAAAAGTAAATTTCCCACTGAAAAAGGAGAAATCAGATTTTTGAAGCGAAGTGTTTTTTTAGAGGAAATAGGTAGAAAATGGTAAAACAATTATGCTTACATGAACTTGTGTTAGCACTGCAAGTGCTAGTGCAAATCTTCAAAGACCATAATCTGTTTGCTATTCTTTCAAGTGGTTTATGGAACTTTTTTAACAGAATGATGGATAGCAAAAACAAAGTTACTGCAGCAAATTCTGATGTCATTAGAAGAAACATCCAAGACAAACTCAATGGCAAAAGACTTGGTTGCAGTTATATAAGCAGTAGTAGATGAGTAACGTGAGTACTGAAAAAGGATTATCATTGCTGGTGAGACTCACTACGTAAATTCCCGTCTTTTAACACAGAGGATGCTAGCATGAATCTCCTTAGACAATATCGCTCAAGATGCTCGTGAATTTTTAAACTACGCATTAACTACTATGCCAACTACACTATTTGACCATCATAGTACTCAGCAAATGAGAAAAACAGATAATACTTCATTAGGAAAATCGTTAGATACCTTGAATGAAAAAAAAAAAAAAACACGATCTGCATGAGAGTACTTCCTACTTTCTTGATGGTGGCGCCTTGGTTCATCAGTTACCCTGATCCACGTCTAAAATATTTGGAGATGTGAAAGTTAACACGAAGCATATGAAGGCAAAAGATTTGGAAAAGAGACCGTAGTATTCAATGGGTGTAAGAAACAGAATATAAAAGCATTCGATGAAACTTCACCTATAATTATTCTGAAAAACAATTCTCTTTCCAATTCTGTAAACAAACAACGTTTGGTCAACATACTGGCGAGTTGTTTTCAAAGGAGAGGTCATTCTGTGATTCAAACGGAAGGTGACACAGACACGGTGACATTGAAAGAAGCTATAAAATTGGCCAGGAAAACACGTGACGGTAGTTGCGGATGATGCAAACATTTTAATCCTTTTACTATATCATTCTTCTAAGAATATTGTAATACATCACCCATGAGGGTCCCCTGTTCCTGTCTATGTAGGGACTCACCGGATGAATATTTTAATACAGTTTGCCACACAATCTGATAAAGTTTGTGCCATTCAAGCCATTCAGAAATCGATTGGTGGGAAAGCCTTGTTATGTTCTCTGAAAATGCCATAAGGAATATACAGTAATAATGTGTCAACTATTATATTTATTAAAACTTAATCCAACATCACACCATCCAAATTAACCAACTATTAATACAACTGAGTAATACTATCTATTATCACAAGTATCCTTTGTTCTTAAGATTTGGCTCTTAAGACTGTTGATCATGCCATTTCGGATCATCGAAAGATGTTACTTTGGAATATTTGGTGGAAATCGGTTGTAAGGTTATTGTGTCACTATACGTAGGTAATATCGACACAGGCCACTTAAGCGCGCTTTGCTTTAAGCCATACCTTAGGAAAAAGATTTCAGCTAAAAAAGAATTTGACATAGCTCATTTGCCCCCAACGCAAAATGCATCGAAATATCATCCATATCGAGTGCATTTGCAGGGCTTAATTTGGAAAAACCTTGAATTACAAACTCGGGTTCCCAAACTTTCGGGATGGCAGCTGGTCGATGGAAAATTTCAGCCAATATCCAGACATGAGCCCAGCGCTAGATCAACTCTTACTTGCCAAAATACACTAGAAGAACCACGTTACAAAAGTATATGCCGTCAATTTGCACTTCCATACTCAGTATTTTGTAAAAACTGTTGTGCAAATAACTGCACAAACACAGGAAACATTTTGAATTTGGAGGAACATAAAGATTAAACTTTTTATTTTGATAATGTAAATATTTCATTTTATAAAACTCCTTTAAATTCATGATTTTGTTTTTTCTTCCCACTTAATTTAAAAAAAAATGTATTTATTCAACGTTTTTGAAAAATGTCCTCGGGCGTAAAGTTATCCACATTTCTTATACCGCTTTGATTTAGGCGACACGCAAAGGGTTCAAATAGACATGATAGTTTGATTGGGAGAGCGTCGTCTGCTAATCAAAAAAAAAAAAAAAAAAAAAGATCGCCCAACAACCTGCAGCGTTTGAAAAATCAGTGTTCTATCGGGCTTATCAAAACAATTCCAGTGGCGTCATAACCGCAACTTTACCAACCGCGTGGGGCGACCGGTGATGTGTTTCCGAACAGAAACATTGACGAGAGAAACACTTGAACTGAATTTCGACCATTTCTTTCTTTCTTTTGGTGCTTATTGCACAAGTTTTTATTTTGATGAGGACTGCAATCTGAGTATCTTGCCTCCCTTAAGCATGATATATTTTTATTACAGTACACAATACAGATAAAAAACGCATGAAAGAATTTACATCACAAAGAGAGGAAAGTACATTCGGAGCGAGGGGGGAGTCGAACCCACCGCCTCCAGTGTGTGAAGCAATCGCTTTGACCACTCGGCATTTCAGGCCTCATTTCGATCAATTAAATACGAATACCGCGTTCAGGTAACCTTCATTAGCATAATTAACACCGAAAATTCACACAAAAATTTCAAAAAAGGAAGCAATTTTTAAAACCTCATTTAGGATTTTCATGCAAATCACAAAGTCGTTAACTGGAAAAAAGACCTATTAAACCGCGAATATTGTTTACTTGCAGCTGCAACGCTTTTCAAGCTTTGAAAGTTCACTTAGACTAATGGAAGGTATCCTACTAGACAAAAGAGTGTTTACCTAAGAAGAAGAGAAGCTTAAATGAAGTACATAGGTAAGTACAATAATATAAATCGTTTAGTTCGAAATATCAATGTGAAGAAAAAAAAAATATTTTAAAAACTTTTACTCTTGTGTGGAATGTCAAGCTAAATTATATTTCAAAGAAAAGTATTGTACACTTTGCTAGCGTAAAAAGGGGAAAACAATTCAATTATTTCTCGATGATAAATTAAGCATTTGTTTTGCTTAATTATTTGTTTTGTTGTCGAACTCTTGAAAACTTTCCAGGAAAGAGAATTTCCGGGAGCGAGAAGTAGCCTAATTTACTTGACAAACATACTCAATTATATCCATTGTGTTCTATATAATTAAGAACGAAATTCTTACCTGCAAGAACACTTAAGCATATGTATGCTAGAATGTCATACTGTAGAAGTTATCCTCCTGGCTTACATTAACGTTTAGATTTCGAATCCCAACAAAATCTTATTATTGTTAACGAAATTATTGCAAATTGAGTTTGACATTTAGTTGCAGATCCATTAGTGGATATTGCTTTATGTTGTGAAAGTATTATTGATCGGAAGTTGATATGCTTAGAAATAAGTTAATTATTAATTTAGAACTGCTTAGGCTTGACATCGATAAATAATACTTAAGAGCATTAATTGATGTTTTCAAAATGTAAAAGTGATCAATTGAGCATCACGTGATGAGGGTGCGGGAGGTTAGTTATGAGTACAAAAATTTTGAAGCAAGTACAGAAATCAGTATATGTTAAATCATGTCACTAATTTTGTTTTGATATTTATATACTATTTCTCTTAAATAGAGGAGTATTTCTGGGGGTTTCCAACTACCTGAAAGCTAGGGCGCACCTCCCCTCCTAAATATCGCAAAAACTCCCCGAAAGCAAGAGCCCCCCAAAAGAGAAATACCCCTAAACCCCCCTAAAAATTTCAATGGCGCGTTCTGCGCCATGACCCTCTTTAGGTGGGCACCCCTGGTGTTTCACAATAAATGTTTTTATGTTTGTTTCCTGTTTTGAGCTTTGATTTAAGCACTTTAAAAATGTTAAAGATTATTTTTGAGTTGCTATGTGAATTATTTTTTTTTCCTTCTGCTAAATACTGCTCACTTGGTTATTCTTGGAAAAGCTCTTTGTGAATGTTTACTGTTTTTTTAATCATTTTTATTTGCAGTTTTAATTACGTTGTGTTATTTAACTTATCATCGGTGAATCATTTGCATCGAAACCGCTGTCTGGAAGACATGCTGACTTGATTTCTGGAAAGGGCATTTTTTTTTCTTGAGGGTTTCTCAGAACGATTGTATTCGAATTGCTGGTAGAGATTGAAATCGATGCAAGCAGGACTTGCTAAGCTGCTACTATTGTCAAATTAAATCAAAATGCATTTCATTATTCTCGGCAATCCATGTTCAATCAATGTTACGCATTTCTAAGGATCTAAATCCAATCCTCTTGCTCAACCGGTTACCTCTTTGCGATTTCATAGAGCTATTAGAGGTTAAATTTTGCCAAAGACTTTTCCACTTAAAAATTACTCTGAAATTTTCGTTCCTTACCATGTTGCTTCACTCCCTTAGAAGTTGGTGTTCATATTACTGTGACTTTCATCGATTTTTGTTAATCACTTCCGTTGATAGGTTTTTTATGAGAAAAAGCAGAAGTATTGAATATTGTTATATTAAAACGTTTGACATTTCGGATGATGACTCGTATGAAATTTTCGCTGATATAACTTAGCGAGGAAAAGGGAACCGTTCAATCTGAAGACACACCTCTTGATTGCTTCGCATAGTAAAGATTACATTTTTCGTTTTATTATATACATTAATGAATTATTTATAGCTAACTTTCAATGACTACTCAGTAACTGCCTACGGTACATTTGAATTTTATTTGTTTCTTATTTATTTTCATTTTTTTACTGATTTGTAATATCATTAGCTCACGGAGACAAAATTTTATAACTGTTTTAATGATTCAAATTTAAAATGCGTTGTGTGTAAAATAAGGATTCTTTGCAGTTGAAGAATCTAAATAATGAGAAATTGTCCTCACAATACTTGATTTAAGACACTCTACTTTTATGACTAAAACTGAAAATAATTATGCATGAATCTCAGATTTTAACTGAACAAAATATTTTTTATATTTTTATAACATTGCTTCAGCGTAACGCTTTTAATGATGCTCCAAAAGAATTCAAGACTTTTTAAATTGTTAAAGATTGGTAATTTCATTAAGATAAAAAGAAAATTAACAAGTTAATACTTTTGTGTTTTTTGCAGAAACTTTTAGATAACAATCAGACCGATGGATTAAAAGTTTTTTCTCGTTTTGTTCTTCACAACTGAATTCTTAATAAATGCATTCCAAAGCAGATAAAAAATGGTGAAAATAGCTTTTCCTTTTGTAAATTTGGCATTGGCTATGTATTTCTTTTGAGAAAAAGAAATGCTTCATCAAATTACGGTAAGGATCTTAATTAGGGAACGTGTCTCATAAGTTTGATAAAAGTTCATTTTAAATCAGCACAAAAAACGTTTCAATGACAAAGAAATCAAGTCAGATGTAATCTTAAATGCTTGCTTTTACTGTCCCTTTTGATGTTTTCAACTTGCTGATTTCTTTTTTAAGCTATTAATTTGAATAATTAATGCTTAAAACAAAAAACACACAATTAAAATGCTTCATTGCCTTTCTTTTTTCCTCCGTTTCAGCCTTTAAAATTTCTTAGAAGTTAAAAAAAGTATTCCTATGAATGGTAACTGATTTCGATTGACCGTATTTGTTATGCACCTGGGGAAAAGTTTTCCAAAAGAGGGGATAAGTTAAGCAGAAGCAGTTGAAAAGGTTCTACCTATTTGTAGCACAATCTTCCTTGCCATAAAAATCAGTGCTAAATACTTTTTTTTAACATTTATAGTAAACATATGGCTTCTGCAAAGTTCAAATTTTTTTTGCATTGAAGAAACTGGTTTATAGAAAAGTCGAAACAAATTTCAAAGAATGCAGTTTCTACCGAATTGGTTTATCATTTAAGAACGTCTTTAGAAAATTTATAGTTTGCATAAAGAAAATAGTTTATAGAAAAGTTTTAACACATTTCAAAGAATGCAAGTTTTTGCCGAATCGGTTCCTCATTTACGAACATCTTAATGACATTTACAGTTTGTTTGAAGGTAAAAAGTTAGCATTTAATCTTCGTCCATTATTCATATTGATTGAAGTAAAGATTTTGCTGATGTAGTTGTTCGACCAAGTGTCATTTCTTTTCTCCTTAACAATGAGTTCAAGTAAATATTCTTAGACCTTAAGTGGTAAGGTGAATTTTTGGTACGTGAGTAGTAACTTTTGGTGTCCGTGACCCCAACATCATATTTCATTAGAACTCAACAAAGTTAAGCGAATTAAAGTAAGAAGTTTTCTAATAATTTTTGTACTCTTTATTTACATAAATACAACTGAAACGGTACCGTAAGGGGCATACATTTAGCTAAATATTACAAAATGTTTAATTGCAAAAGGTCTCATTCTCTTCTGGTTACGGTTAAGCATTTGAAGTAACTTTTTTATTTTACTACCTTTATTAAGGAAAAGTTAAATAAAATTTAATTTCGGAAAACAAACCAAATTCAAAAAAAAAAAAAAAAGGAATGAAATTTCAATACGTTATAGTATTTTCATGGTCATATTTTTTGGTGAAAACTTGTATTTTTCGATTTAGTTTAAACAGACATCCTCATATATACAATAGCCAATTTACTGATCGAGTAACGCTCCTGACGTCACCAACAATGAAACTCTCGCCTTGTAGCATGATAGTTTGACAATATTTTTTGGCAATGTTTGACATGTAGGGAAATGATTTATTTTAACAAGACTAAGCTGGATCAGGTAACGTAACTGTTTTACTTGTAAGACTGTCATTTTAGGAGAATAAAGAAACGAAAAAGTGGTCAACAATTTACGATATCTACTGGAGTTTAGGGTTAATCCACTGGAGTTAGTGTTAAAATTTCAATTATTAATATATCACCAAACAGGCAATGGCCTTGTTCAAATGTAGAAACAATTTTCACTCGTCATACTTTGAGGGGTGATTTTCTAGTCTTATACTATTTTAGAATTCTCATCTTCAATTTAACGCTTGATGCGCATTATTCCTCCATTTAACATTTGTTTTATATTATGCACTAAACTTTTGCAACGAACCATTCTTCATTATTTGGATTCAATATCAAGACTTTCTTCAAAATCTTGAGACTTAAACAATTAACATAAATTCGTGCTCTACAAGAAAGAGCTTCGCGAGGAAATAATGTTCCACGCTTACTTTCCCAAGTGTCTGTTAATTGGAACGTTCTTCTAGACTAATCAAAATGGCATCCAATCAGCGTTGTCGAATCTAGCACGTTATTTGCCGACCAAGAAACGTGATTTCCTTATCCTTACTGTGCTGACGTGCGAAATGTTGCCACTGAGAAATAAATTGTAAAATTTTGAATTGTATTTGATGGAAGACTGGGTATGCATTTGTAAACTTACCATTTAAAGTTCCATATTTGAGCAATGGATAAAATCCATGTGGAATAAGGTTATTACTTTTTTTCTTGTGCAAAATACATGTTTGGAATATGTATTAAAAGTAATGTGCAATAAAATTCAAAATGTATGAAGAACCTGACTAATTAAATTCTAAAATGCATGTTCGTGCTCAAACCTGATTTGAAATAAGGATTTAGGAAGTCCTGAGAGCTGTTTTACATAGTACATGATTTGACTGTTTTTGCAAATGTCTGATGTGGGCATGTTTGTGTGTGTGAAATTACAGAAATATTTTTTGTTCGCTTATTCTAAAGGGTATTGTGATATTAAATTTATATACAGATAAGCGCAGATAGATACTGACCATTTTCTCGTTAAGCATGTTTGCTACATGTCAAATTTTGCAAACGACAAGGGATAGTACGAAATCTGGTGCACAGTTGGGTGACAATAAGGGCTTATTTTAAGATTTTGGAACTCGTTTCATCAAAGCGGGTACTAAGTAAAAGTTTTCCCGCTACGCTTGCCTTCTATAGTATATCAATAAATAATGAGATGTAATGAAAGAAATATCAAACAAAAGTTGTAATACTGGTAGGTTCGACAGGAAGTGTTGATGAAAATATATTGATGATAGTTGCGGAAACAGCCGGCTGGTGGCGTGATGGTTAGGCGCTGACCTTCTACACCTGGGGACCCAGGTTCTGACCTGGGTGGCCAGTTGGTAGATTTTCGAGATGCAAAAACTCTTCAACGCCCATGTCGTATGATTATGCTGCATGTAAAAGATTCCTTGGGTTTTTGTTTGGCTTATAATATCCCTCGGCTAAATTAAATTCCTAGTGCAATTTCGCATCGAATGAGAGCTCAGGTACCTCCATCTGGTGGAAACTAGGCGTCAAAAATACTACTGTGTATTTACTGTGTTTACATGCATCGGCGCCTTAATGGTGACACACGAAAGACATGCGTTGTTGAGGAGCGCACTAGGTATGGTTATGGCCCAGACGCCTCTTGGGGTGAGTCTCTTATACAGTCCCATTGGAAAGAGAGAAAAAATAGTTGCGGAAACCGAATGGTGCTTATTGGTACTTTCAAAATTTTCGAGGCTCGATTAGAATACGATTTTAAATTTTTGTAAGGGTGGGAATTCTCAATTTGCCCAATGGAACTTTTAATTTTGCAAAATGATGATAATTTTGCAAAATAGAACTGCAAGTTTCGCCGAATTATCATAATTTTGTCAAATGGAACTCCAAACTTTGCGGAATAGAACTCCAAGTTTTGCCGAATGAAGATAATTTTTCCGAATTTTCAGACGAAATTTGCAGAATAAGGACATTTTTTGAAAGGTCACTGCGACCTCCTGTCGGGGTGATCCTGGGTGCGGTTTGAAAGTAATGAGCATGGTTTCATACAAGCTGATTTATTGACCCAATCTGTACGAACCAAGAAGCTCTTCCAAGTTTGAATCTTCTGCATCGATAAACATGCGCAGACACGATTTGCACGCCTACAAGATACACTGTATTTTAAAATTCCCTCAAAAAACGGAAAACGTACTGGCAGAAGAGTTGCCGACAATTTTCCGTTTTTTTACAGAAGTCGTGTTTTCCGTTTTTTATCACGGATGCTTTCCGTTTTTTCATACTGACACTTTCTGTTTTTATCACGGACGCTTTCCGTTCTAAAACTGCTATTTTCCGTTCTCAATCGGAATATTTTCCGTTTTATGAACTGATGTTTTCAGTTTCTAATATAGATATTTTCCGTTTCACCATTTCATGAACTGAAGTTTTCAGTTCATAATATAAATATTTTCCGTTTTATGAACTGATGTTATCAGTTTTTAATGTCGATACTTTCCGTTTCATGAACTGGTGTTTTCAGTTTATAATATAAATATTTTCCGTTTTATGCACGTATATTTTCAGTTTAAAAAACTATTATTTTGAAAATATAGCTGGGCAATTAAAGCATGATGAATTAACATTTGCAGATTTTAAAAGTCCTTATATATATATATATATATATATATATATATATATATATATATATATATATATATATTTTGAAAAACAGCAAAAAAAAAAAAAAAAAAAAAGAAACAGCATTTGCACGAATTTCTTCATTAACTTCCAAAAATTTGTGAAACTTCCTAAATGTGAGGAAACACATTTTTACTATGCAGAAACTATCTTTCTCTTTTGAAGGTATAGAGGGAAGATATAACAGCTATCTGGGAATGTATTTGCTTTGCATTTTATTGTATTGAAATCTTTTATCAACAAACAATTGTAAAACATATGAAATAAATGCAAATCATACCAACTGTTTTTTTCTTTTTTAAATCAGTCTTCACAAAAATTCCCTCCTCTCCACCCCCCGACAAAAAAAAGTTCCTGTAATAAACTGTGCGATGTTTTATTTAACAATACTGCCATAAAATTTAACTTTATCAAAATTATTGAAACTTATCAATTGTGCACAGTTAACATTGTTTTCAATAAAACAGAACATTTATTACAAGTACAAAATCATTTATTGCAGATCTTGTGCTACAATTATTGCAGATCTTGTGCTACAATTATTGCAGGTCTTGTGCTACACAATTTTTACACATTATTTGCTTGTGCCAATGTCGAACTAATAGTTTGCTTTGCTGTCATCATCAGTACCATTGTTATTTCTGCACTCATATATAGAGATCAAAAAAGATTCATAGGTACAACTCGGCCATCTTTCGACGATTCCAATTTTTCACAATTAATGTCACAAACCTAAATTACAAGAATAAAAGTATCAATGCATTATATCAAAAATATTTAACACATGGACTTTTTATCGAATAAATTATCAAGTGTCATGTCATAAACATGCAGATGAAAACATCAATTACCTACGGTAAGATATTTGACTACAATTTTTTATGACAACGAGGTAATACGCTGACGGCAAGCGAAAAAGGTAGTCAACAGCACTGTTGAAATTTGGAGAGAAATTAGGCATCTTACTTCAGAAACAGTTAATTTGTAAAAACCCATGCATATTTTTTTTGGCAACAATTTTTAAATTAATACTTTTAGTTTTAAAAGTGGCAGTGTGGAGTAGTAGATATGTTAGAATTGAACGAGCCCAGCCAAGAGCTCAAAAACAATTCTCGATCTCTTCTAATTCTCGGCTAGCTATAGTTGGGGCGAACCTTACCTGGCAGCCAAGTAATACTGAGCTTCGGATATGCTTGGCTTTCACAATTCTTCCAGGTTAGGTTTGCCCTAACTATAATAAGTGTAACATTTTATATGCTAACTCAATTTTTGTTCCGAACCTCATTACTTGACTCTCAAGAAACAAAACTTATCCATGAAAAAATAGTATTTTAGCAGGTTATAAGAATTGTTTCGAGCATATTACTCAATAACTTCAAAAGAACTGTCATGAAAGGAATCATGAATTTGTGAATCACAATAAATATCACGGAGTTATACCTGGATGTTTTTCTACTATATTCTCTCCCCCCCCCACACACAAAAAAAATCATTATTTTTTTATGTTTATAATTTGTCCTTGTACTGTGCTTTCAATCTCCTTTTGCATTTATGTGGAAGGATGTAATAATGCACAATTCCACAAAATCGTATAAAGTTGCAGCTGGTGCGGAAATAATTTTAACTACGAGAAGACAATTTTTTCAATGTATATATTATAGTTGAACTCAGGTCAACGGGAGCCAAGGTTAGTCCTTCTTAGTTTGGTCGCCTTAACCCCACCCCACATAAAACTGTAAAAATTATATTATTCCGATTCCGATTGATTAATTATACACCTGAAAAACTTTTCATGGAAACTGTTTTTTTCATAAATTTATTTTTAAAACAGTAAAATAGTGTTAGGCTTTATTTTTCAGTCCCAATCGGGTTTTTAAACTTAAAGTATATCCTTCCGCAAGCGAAAAGACTTCTGTTTAACATCAGTTACTCTTTAAATTATCATTGAATTCGGGGTAACAGACATTCTGCATTTTAGAACAAATTGTGAAGTGTGTTGGGTTAGGATAGGCTGTCTCCTTTATTAATTTTATTTGCTAAAGCAGCTATGTCGTTAAAACTAGATTACACTGCAATAATTAAAAATTACTTTTGTTAGACTTAAAGCAGAAAATTTTCATGTGTGTAAATTTTGTCGTCATAATGCATAATAATCTAGTAACTGATAAACAGCCAGCCATTTGTGCTGAGTAGGGCAATGTGGGGCAAAGTGAAATAGTTAAGATGACTGAGCTTTTTCGAAATGAAAAAATTAGAAATTTATTTTAAAAATTATAATACGTAAAGAAAGAACATTCTATTTAAAATAAAACTAACATTGAAACTCTATTTTTTTAATTTTGGCAGTAAATTTACAGTTTCAAAAAAAAAAAAAAAAAAAAGTGGAAATTTTCAACTTTTTTTTTTTCATAGAGCAAAGTGAAAAATGAAATATTTTATTCAATTACTAGTGGTACTCGCACGGCTTTCCCCGTAATAGAAAAATTAAAAGGTCTTTTGGTTCGCCTGTTATATTTACAAATAATGTATAGTGAATTTTCTTGCCAATTGGCTTGTACACATGTTACGGTTCCACGTTATGATAATTTCGTAATTTACTCGTCCATCTTATATTTTTGTTCTTAAAATTGGAATAGAAAAAGAACCACATCGAATTTTCGAAAAATCGCTTCGAGGTGCACACCCCCATGCTACAAAAAACTTTGTGCCAAATTTCATGAAAATCGGCCGAACGGTCAAGGCACGTCACAGAGATCCAGACATCCTCCGGACAGAGAGACTTTCAGCTTTATTATTAGTAAAGATAGAAAATATTTTTGATCAATTGAATCAGTAAATAAAAGGTTTAATGAGTAAATGAAAAGATATTGAAACAATAAACTGAAAATTAAATTAGCACACATATGTGCACACATAGTTTGTAAGCATAATATTTCAAATTTTAATGCATGATTAAACTAAAAGAATATGTATTTTCAGGGGCGCCGACTTGCAAAAATTATTGGGGGGGGGGGGGGAGCGGACATCACCGGGTGTTTAGGGGGTTATGTAATCCCTTTAAGGTCCCCCCACCCCAAATAAAGGTTAGAATTTTGTACCTTGAAAATACCATATTTTCTGGTGTGTATAATTTTGACAAACAAACAGTATGTTACATGGCGTTTTCGAAGTAAAATAATCTAAAAATTGGTTTACAAATTTTCTGGTTCAACTAAATCATGTCATTCTTAATAAGATATTTTTTGTTCTATTTTATGGGGAGCCGTGCAGTGCCATAGCTAGGCATTGATATAAGGTAGGACACTTGACTTGAATGGAAGGGCACTCCCAGAGACGACGATTTAAAAAAAATGGGGGGGGGGGGGGGGGGTCTTGCCGCGGGAAATTTTCTAAATTTGAGATGAGAAATAGTGATTTAAGTTTTTTAAGCATATTAAAGTCATATAATCAACATTACAAACCCGAAAACTCGACTAGCCTGACACATATTTTTGGCTTTGAAAAAAGGAATAAATACATACAAACACGCACAGTATTTTTGTAAAAAGGTAATTTAACGCATGTTTTTTAAGACCAGTTGTTTTTCCATACGTGATATCGGCTGACATATTCAAGTGTAAACGCATAGTCTCTCAATATCTAGGTCGTTTTTGAAAAACTCAGTTGATTTTTCAAAATTTGTTTCACCTCTGTTTAATAAAAGCAAGCACTCTTGTTCAACTGCAATGATCTGTGTGAGTCCAGTTGATGTAAACCGCACAATAATGCAAGATTGCACCATTTCACAAACCTCAGTGTAAGGCGCATTGTAGCACTCCTTTGGGATTTTAGGATGAGTTTAGAACGCATAATATAATTAATAATTTTCTTGATTTATTGAGGGGGGGGGGGGCTCCGCCCCCTTAAAAATTTTTTTGAGGGGGCTCGGGCCCCCTCAGGCCCCATGGAGTCGGCGCCACTGTGTATTTTTCATAAATAATTTTTAAAATTGATTTATTGAGTAAATGCAACTTTTCTTCAACATTGAAAATTATTCACAATGAAGATAAAGGACACTCGCTTATTAGGAATATACTAAACAGCCTACAATAAATAGCTATTCCAAATTTACAGAATCATCGGAAAAAATTGTCGACGTAGAACACTTTTGGTAGTTCACAGTGACCTCCCATCAGGGTGCCGCTTCCAGTGGCATTTTGAAACAATAAAGATATTACAGCGGCAATGATCGTAGACTGGTGTCCGTACATTGGCGCTTCGATTTGTGGTCAGTGCAGAACCAATGCATTGGTTAAGAGAAAAATTAGAAACCGATTTAACAATGCAGGATTTAACACTGTTTTTTGGGGATGTATCAATCCAACGCCCAGCCCTAATGCATATGTAAAACAACATGTTTTATACTTACTATTTGCATATTCGCGGCGAACTTCCTTTTTCTGTTCAATGAGTTCTTTTCACTCAGTTGCACAGTTGAATCCGCATTCCATCAATAAATTCTCCGGCTTACTTTGGAAGGTTCCAGTGCTGAGAGGGTTGAAAGTGGACAGCATCTGGAATGTTAAATAAAGTGCTTATAGAATAATATGATTCAAAGTTCTCAAAATAATGCTTTTTTTTTAATGATTGATACATTTTTTATTCCTTTCCTTAAAAAATTACGTATTATATTCATTAATGTAGATAACAAGCATTTAAAAGTTTGAAAGAAAGGGGGGGGGGGGGGGGAGAATATTTAAAATTGTTTTCTTGAAAACCCAAGTAGTTAACTAAAACTAGATGCTTCAACTTGTTAATTGAAATCTAATCAATTGCAAGAAGCAAGTTTATACAGACATAGTTGTTATTCATAGAAATTAAAATAAATTAATAAAAAAAATTTAAAAAAAAAACAGTAGTATTTTAAGTAATAAGCAATATCTTTACATTAACCTTACACATAGGCAGAAAATATTCTTCATTAACAATAAAACAATCAAGACTCAATGGTGTCCCATCTAACAATTACTTAGTTATTCGAGACAATTTTGTAAAATATCCCCTTAGCAAACAAGAGTTTTTAGTATTATTAGAAGCTTTTTAATTTTAAAAACTTGTCACGATGTTTTCAAGTTTAAACAAAGGTCTGCGGGAAATTAAATAGTCAAACTAGATAAAAACTTAATTTTAAGCAGCAATCATCGTTACAGAATTCAAAAAGTATTTATTTGTAGTAAAAATGTAAACACTCACCAGCAATCAATCCCGGATGAGAAGATACCAAAAACTTCGTCTTCGGCGATAATGATTTTTGACCGCTACGGCATCCGCCATTGCTGCAAGATAAATAAACCGTAGCCTACGAACAAACGCTCTAAGCGTTTCAGTTAATGCAGTAATCATTGCTTTTGTTCAAAACAATTTGATGTTGATGGAGAAGACTAAAAAGTTCGAAAAATGTTCAGTATACAGCTATCTCCATGCACGAAATAAACAACATGCTTCGCTGCCATTTTGTTGCCATTACTCAATACTAAAAAAAAATCTTCTACGCTGGAGATATTCCGTTTTTTCACGGATAAAGGCTCCCTCTAACGATCACATACGGACATGTTCTGTTAGTGCGCTAAGGTAAAAGAACATTTCCAGTAATTCCATGAAAAGTTCCGTTTTCAATCCGGAACAGAACTTTTCTATTTATAAGAGGAAATTGTACAGTAAATTTACGGAAAAGCATTAGTAAATTAAATGAAGCAATTTTACAGTGTATACGAGAATTCCTTTGTCGGAATGCCCTAAAGAAACTGTAAAATGGGCTCCCAATGCTCTTCTCTGAGCTCTTTCTTCAAATAGGGAAACAAAAAAAGTTCACAGGGAACCAGATCAGGACTTTAAGGAGTTCTAGGGAGCCACAAAAAAACTAAATAAAATGTCTGAGAAATGGGAAGTTTATAGTTCTTTATTAATAATAACTTTTTTTGGAACGCATCATCTTAATTAACTTGCGTTTAGAAAATGGACTAAGCCCATTTTAAAAAGAAGCGGCTCATGCATTGCGTTGTAGCAGCATTTTCTATTAAAGATTGCGATAGATGTTCTTCTTTTAAGGCAATATTGACGCTTAGACACGCACCATGCATCTCATTTTAATAGGTGGATGATAAGTATGGGTTAGGTTCAAGTGAAAAATAAAATCTTGTTCTCAAAATGCGAAGTATTTAAATGTAAATTAGAAACAGGAACCAAGTGATTCCGGAAAAGAGTTCTCCCAAAGTAAAAGATCCCATAAATATCTCCATCTCATTAAAACTTTACTCTGTTTTAATGTATTCTTCCTATCTCCAAGTTCTGCAGAAGACAGAACTTGTTTGCAGCATCAAGGGCTGTAAACTTCGGCAAGTAAAGCGAATGTAAACTTTTATTACTCTCAACGGAAACTTTGCTTTAATAGTTAAAGCCTAGAATACGAAAGTGTTAGAGAGAAGTCGATTTATCTCACGTCTAAGATTATTGAAGGTGTAACGGATGTTTGGGGTGCTTTTAAAACTTTTTTTTATGAAAGTTCTTGCTGAGCACGTTTCATGTTTAGAAGAACAATACTATTTAAAAGTCATTTCAATTTTAAGTAATAACTGGGGAAGATGAGGCGTGTTGGCTTGCTTTTCAACTTTTCATTTTTTTTATAGAATCAAAAATTAAATCAGCAGTTTGACTTTCCTCAATGAGGTTCTTTAAACATTTCTAACCATCCGTTTCTTATTTTCAAAATGTTCAAGACAATATTTTTTTTTTTTTTTTTTTTTGCAGAACTCTGAAACAAACCAATTTTTCCCGCGGGTAGGGTACGTTGATTTGAAGTGCGAAAAATACTTCTTTGACAGTTTTAATGGTAACTATTTGTAACTAACGTATGTTCTTTTGTCATAGAATTTAAGCAATGTAAGGGAAATTAAATCGGGATTGAGTTTTTATTTCGTTTAAACGAATATTTTGTTGCATTGTTATTCGCTGTAACGGGATTTCACTAGCATATTTTATTCTGTGTTAAACAGCAAGTGTAAAGCTATTTTTAGGCAATCACCGAAATGCTTATTGCTCTCGCTTGACCACAGTTGATTTCCCTTTGATTTTTGTACCCGCGCCCTCTGCGAGCCCCACTGTGCACCGGCATTGTGTGGACCACTCCTCTGGTTCTGGGCCTCCACCAGCAGCACCGTTTTCCGCCACACTCACACACTTACGCACACACGAGCCCCTATACACACACACTCAGGGCCCGATTAACTTCTGATGTTAGGGGAAGCTCGTTCTCATTTTGGGGCCCCTATTTTTTGTTTGGAAAATTTTTCTAAGCTATTTATGCACATTGATATAACACTGACTAATGCTAAGTGGTCCTAGAGAATTCAGAGTTAAGTTTACTACACTTTACCGAGTGACAGAACTTTTGTTTATCTCATATGTTGCACTTGAATTCTCAGCAAGTTTAGGTAGTAACATTTTGAATCATATTTCACAATTCACAAAGGAAATTAACTGTTATAAAAGTACATTGTAACATAAATGAATCAAATACCACATTTGAAAATCTAGTTTGTGGCTACATTTAATCAAATGTGTCTACAATTTCAATAATTTAATTGTTTCAAACAGTTTTGTTTAGCAAGTTCAAATGTTTGCAATCTCTTTAAAGAACGCTGTTAAAAGCAGAAACTGGAATTATTAAGCACAGTTTTACAGTGATATATAGCCCCCCCCCCCCCAAAAAAAAAAAAAAATCTGAGGGGAAGCTCAAGCTTCCCGAGCCTCTTGGGTAATCCGGCACTGCACACACTCACACACCCCTCTACAGACACACCCACTCACACGCGTCAAACACATATACACACACACATTTCTTGAAAAATATCGAATACAAATAATTTATATTTTCCCATGTTATTCAGGGATCACAATCTTTGTAATGTTGTGTCGTGGAGAGCTAAAGATTGAATTAGAAGCGGGAATAGTATATTTCATTTTGTAAAAGGTAGGATCAGCGAGAACGCGAAAGAAATAAAATTCCTACTACTCACGCTTTCTCACTACTGCATAATAAAATGACCTGTTTTCACTTACAAATCACTCACCATTCCTCCGTGGCATAACTGTAGACGCAAAACAAATTTGTTATTTTAAAAAAACAATACTTTTTTTTTAAACATGGCAAATTAAATGCATCGATTAAAAACATCGAGCTCAATCTGTCATGCTTCTCCTTTTATTCAAGATTGTTCATTAGTCTAAGATTGAATCTAAGACTGAATCTAAGGTTGAGTCCAAGGTTGAGTCCAAGGTTGAGTCCAAGGTTGAGTCCAAGGTTGAGTCCAAGGTTGAGTCCAAGGTTGAGTCCAAGGTTGAGTCCAAGATTGAGTCCAAGAGCGAGTCTACTACTAAATGTAAGTATCGTCCTTAATCATCCAAACATTTCTAGGGTGGATAATAAATTAATCAAAATTAAAAAAATAGACAAACATGTCCCTCTACCGCAAAGCTTATAATCCTTAAAGAGTAATAGTAATATACCCGAACATTGTAACCATAAGATGGCAAATTAAGCAAAATTGTCCCTGTAAATTTTTTTTTGCGGCTCGGTAATTTTTTTTTTCTTGAGTTCAGTGGCGTAGCTACACTTTCTGCCGCCCGGGGCAGTTTCTCAATTTGCCGCCTTTCTTAATAGGTAATAGTTGATACATTCAAGAGCCAAAAGAATTTTAATAAGATTTTTAAAAGAAAAGAAATTTGATTTTTCCCTTCACCTTTCTCTTTCAGGAAAAAAAAGTAATTCAGAACCCCACCGAAACATTCCAAAAGTTGAGTCAAAATTCGGAATTTTTGGCAATTTTCAGTAACGCTTATAGAAAAAATGCTTGGAACTCCCTCCATTTTTTTTTTCGAAATTAAAATTAGTTTCATGCATTCTTTGGTGACATTAGGGTATCAGGACTTCTCAAGGAAATCTTCCAAAACTGAAATGTTAAAAAAGCAATTTTAGGTTATCTTTGTATACGTGAAGATATTGAGAAGGTTCGGGGGTGCTGTCCTAAAAGCTGCTCAACAAAATTGAAAAGAAAAAAAAAAAAAAAAAACCGTAAATGTAGGTTGTATCTCCAACAAACACTATATTTTCCAACTTGAAATCAGTTTTAACCTACCTTTGATGACGTTAAAGAGAATGGGGAACGTTCAGGAGCTCTCTGGAAATTTTTCGATGCCGAAGTTTCAAAAACGCAATTGTGGGCTATCTTTGGCGACATACAAAATTTTTCCAAAAATGTTGAGAAGTCAGATGGGTTTTCTGTCTCCCCTAGAAACTTTTTGAAAATGAAGTCTTAAAAACGCGACTTTAGCCGTTGTTTGACGGACAACGTTATGAGAAAGAGTTCAGATGGGGGTTTCCGACCCGAAATCTTTTTTGAAAAAAAAAAAAAAAAAAATGTTGCTTATTTTAAGTTCTTCACCACTGAGAAAAAAAGGATTGCGGTCTTCCCTCAAAAATTTCTAAAAACGAAATTTGGAGCCAACTGTGATGACGTTAGGTGATTTCGTGCACATCTGGGGTCCCTACCATAGAATTTTTCTGAAGTTTAAATTTCAAAATTCCAACTTTAAGCTACTTTTGGAGACATTGGATGAGATAGGGATTTTAAAATTCGAAGTTGATGTCTTAAATACACACTGTAGACTATCTTTAATCATTATACAATAAGGGTCAGTACTTTACCGCACTCAGGATTTTTTGGTATTGAAGTTATAAAAACTCAATCTATACATATAATAAAATAAGATGTTTGTGTGTGTGTGTGTGGCGCGCTTCCCGGGAAAACGGTAAGGCCTAGAAAGATGAAATTTGGTATACAGGTACAGTTTCTGCCGAAGAAGTGCACCTCGGGCTTCGATTTTTGATATTTTAATTAGAAAAAAAGTTATTTAATGTTTTATGTGTTTTTTTTGCACTGTTTAGTACTTTTTACCTCACAGACCCCGAACCAATCGCACCACACAAATATTTTTGTACTATAGTGTTGGAAATTTAATTTTAAATATGATGAATGAAAAATTTTTGAAGATAGAGCAATTTTTGTATTTTTTATGAATTTTTGAAAAAACCTTCAATTTTCATTTTTTCCTGGGTTTTACATTTTTCTAATATCATCCTGCGAGAAGTATCAAAGCCTCATTTCTAAAATTTAAGTTGGTAATAGTAAAAACATTTTGCCCTCTTCAGAAGAAAAAAGTTCTTAAAAATACGCAATAGTTTTTTTTTTTTTACAATTTTTTTAATGCTGAACACATATCTTTCTACGCATCGGTCGAAAAACGCATTCTTCAATCTTCTATGCCTCTGACGTCACTACTTGGATTTCGATTCGATATTTACGACGGAATCTTAATCGCAAACAATGTTAATCTTTTTTTTTTTTTACTATATAGCTTACTTCTACATTTTATGACGTGATGACCACGTGTTTTTCCAGCAGCTTTTTTTCTTTTTTTTTTTTTTTGTTTAATTTAGGGAATGCATTTATTTTATTTTCCATCTCTCCTCCCCCGCCCCCCCCCCAAGCTGGACGTTATGCTGTTTCGATATTACGTTACATTTCATAGTTGTGCGCATTTAATTCAATAAAAACAGCGAGATTTTTTTTTCTTTGTCACTTACTTTACTTTGCTACTTTTTGCACACTACGGGGAGTTTTGGAGATAACTTTTTTGTTTGTTCTACTTAAAGAAAAAAAAAGCGGTTTTTTGAGTGATCTTTGTTTTTATTAGGAAATGAGCGGGGAGGTTAAAATATATAGAGATGTAAAAGAAAATTTAGAGATTGATCGCAAAGGTAGATAGCCGCCGAAGGCGGCAATCTTGGCGTAAAAATGTGAATGGCACAAAAAAAGATAGAGATGGATTGATTAATACTGCAGCCAAATTTGTTTAAACAGCCGCCGAAGGCGGCAAACTTCAAGTACAAAGGTAAATGACAAGTTAGCCAAACAGCCGCCGTAGGTGGCTGCTTGCATATAAAGGTGAATGGCGTAAGAAGGCGAACCAGCTGGTCGCCGAAGGCGGCTAGTAACCAATATAAGGCTAAAAGATGAAATGTAAAGAGATGGGTAGGCGTTATCCCATGAAAATGTTTCAAGATCAAATTTGAAGGATTCTGTTTTACTTGTAGAGATCGAAATGTGAAAGGCTTTGCCTAAAGATCATTTTACTAATTGAAAACCTTTCCTTAAAATGAATGACTAAATGTGATATTCATTGTATAAAGGAATTAGTTGATATAATGCAGTAGCACAAGCAATTCTTATTCGAGTTGTGAATATTTTTTTTAAATAAAATGAACATAAAATTCATTCCCTCTTAGTGAAAACTTTGTAGTCAGTGGCCAATCAAAGCAATTGTTGAAAAAGATAATGCTACCCTGAAAATGAGCAAGGAATCGCCCACCATTTGAGACCACTCTCCTTTATCTCTAATTGTCACATTCCTTTTAAAAAAATAGGTTTTTTTTTCGAGCAATCACGATTGCTTATTGTTCTCACTTGACCGTCTTTGATGTCGTGGTTCCTTTTTCAGCTTGGACCAGGGGCCTCTGCAGCACCACCGCCCACCGGCGCGGCTCCTTTCGTCCTGAGCACTGTCCCCCAGAATTCACTTCTGCTGGACGGTGGCGTCCATGTCCTACACAAGCATGCTCATACACATTCACACTCACACAGGCCTTTACACACACACACACACACCTACGTGCACACACGTAGGCCTACACACGCACACTCAACTTTACACCCTTAACCAACCAGGAGGAGGGATAAGCTTGGGGGGGGGGGGGGAGGAACCGTTTCTAGAAACAACTCCAATGAGTACTCGTGATTGCGAAAAACATAATTTGAATTCAAAGTTTCAGAATTTAAATTAGAGTTGATTGGGGGAAGTGTGGGGGGGGGGGGGTCACAGATTTTTTTTAATATGATGTTTTCCTTGGAAATTACTTAAAAACAAGTGGTAGCTTCATCATATAACAAAAGGTTATGACATTTATTGTTTTCTCAGTATTAGTTTACCTTAACAGCAAAAAGAAAAAAAAACATGATCCCTTGACTTTACACTACCGTCTCCTTCAGTCTAATTTCAGACGAAGGAAGAGAAAAAACAAACAATGGTGCTGAGATGTCTACAAGAAAAACTCATGTTTCGTATTGAGTAATTTTATTATCAAAGTCGTACTAAAACCTTACAATTCGAAGACCTTTTTTTTCTTTTTTGCCTTCAGGAATAGATCAAAAGTATGATTTCCTTATTAGAAAAACGCTTTGAATTTTCTCGTATCAAAAGTGTGAAATTGCCGCCCCCAAAAAAGTGCCGCCCGGGGCGGACCGCCCCCTCCGCCCCTCCCTAGCTACGCCACTGCTTGAGTTTAGCTTTACCTTTTAAAGAACACTCAGCAAAAAATTAATAATGTAGTATCCAAATCGGAACTCTCCTCTTTGGAATTCTTCTATCGGAACTCTCCTTTTGTTGTTGTATTAAACAACAAAAAATTAGTTTAAGAATGTGTATGCTTTGTTTGATAATTAATGTAAATTACCCAAAAATCAAAATTATATTTTTACCGTTGAAACTGAAACTCCTTGGGCTTCATACTAACTTTGTCTGTGTTCCGTTACTGATGCGTACAAATGTATTCAATGTTCCGAAAATGAAAGATTAATGAAGGGTTCTCTCATTTGGGCGATAAATATGAACGCACGGGAAATGACTGAAACACGACCTTAGAGAAAATGAATGACTTCATGGCGTGATTCCATTAATAATTTGCTAGATTGGAGGAGGCATGGAAAATGACGCAATAAGTTCCCAGAGATAATTCAAAAATTAATAACGACGTACACGAGTTCTCAGGCATGGAGTGGTACTAAATTGACTTAGTAATACATTGACTTTCTTTCTTTCTCATCGTACACACACTCTAATCCCCCCTCTCTCTCTCTCTCTCTCTCTCTCTCTCTATATATATATATATATATATATATATATATATATATACTAGCTGTACCCGAAGCGCGTTGCTACGCCAACAAAAAAATACATCATTATACTGATTTTCATGACAATCGGTTGAACGAGGCAGAAGTTGCTACTCTGCAGTGCCACCTGGTGGCGAGTGGCTTCAATGAGCATATTATGCACCTTCTCCGTGGAAAAATACATATATATAGTAATTTTCATAATAATCGGTCCAGGTATCAAGTGAAGCCGTGACTATACTCAAATTTTGTACTCACGCAGTTTGCAAGATTAATCAATCGCTAAAAATATCAAATAGAAAAAGTTTTAAATCCCCCTGTTGCATGAAAAGCCATAAAACAATAAAGAAAGAATTTATTTGTTCAAACTCAAGAAAAATGGCAACAGCAAACTTCTTATCAATGAGATCTTTTACGCGAATTAATTTCTGCAGCCGATAATTTTATTCGTATTTATCCAATGGATTGTGACTTAAATTGGAATAAAAAAGGAACTATCGATCGGATTTTTTTCGAACTGGTCTATAACATTCCCAGTAACAAAAATAACAAACGATGAAAGTTTCAGCCAAATCTGCCGGGTAGTTTTTGAGTTCATGGATGACATACAGACAAACATTCATTTATATATATATATAGATATATGAAGTGAAGAATTTGGCGACGCAACAAATAACTAAATATGTACTGTAGTGTTAGTGGTGAGTCGCTAGAAGCAAAAATTTTCATAATGTATAAAATTGAAAATATTTAAAAAAGAGAAATACCAAATACGGAATAAGACCAAAGGAACTACGTGAATCAAGAACTAGTACGCCATCGGGGGGAAGACCAGACCCTACTTCACGAGGCTCTTTCTTTCCTGTTTGTGGAAAGGTCTGAAAAGCATGCAACCTTGCCCTACAGTCTTAAAATACAAGCAGGAAAGGAAAAATTATCACTAATTTGCTAAAGGTAGGAAAGAACGAAATAAAAAATGGTAACCAGGTAAATAGATAAGCAAAAATTGCGGTTACACGAGACGCAAGATGCTAGATAAGGGTTTGGGGTCAAAATGTCGCCACCGAAATGTCGCGGGACAAAATGTCGCGGCCAAAATGTCGCCGGTCCAAAATGCCGCCGGGCCAAAATGTCGCCGGTCCAAAATGTCGCTTGTCCAAAATGTCGCCGATCCAAAATGTCGCCGGACCAAAATGTCGCCGGGCCGAAATGTCGCCAGTCCAAAATGTCGCCGGGCCAAAATGTCGCCTGTCCAAAATGTCGCCGGGCCAAAATGTCGCCGATCCAAAATGTCGCCGGGCCAAAATGTCGCCTGTCCAAAATGTCGCCGGGCCAAAATGTCGCCTGTCCAAAATGTCGTAGAACCAAAATTCGCTCATTCAGTTGGTAAGAAAAATGCAAATGTACAAAAATGCTGTTTAACACCAAATTTGCAGAATAAATGATTACTGCCTTTAATGAATGTCTTCGTTAAAAATGGGACTGAACTAACTGAGTTTCTTGATGAATTCTAAAAAGATTATTCCGTTTTGATTCGCAACTCTCGGCTGTTTTTCAGCAAACAAATAGAATACAAAGGGCCGTGATAGCCCGATCGGTAGAGTGTCGGATTCGGGGCCGGAGGGTCCTGGGTTTGAATCTCGATGGTCGAAGACCCACCGTCGTCATTAAAGGGGACTGGGCGACGTTAAATATGCTCGTGGTCTCAATGTCCTCCAAGTGAAACGATACCTCTGGGGTGCTAGTACTAGGTAGCTATTAGCTCCTGGACTAGTTCTAAATTCTCATTAACTGTTCGATCCGGTGACGGTGCTGCCATCTATCGGTATATAAAATAATGGAGGCAAGGCACTTAGTATGCAGTCCTCGACATAAATACAGTTGTAGTCAGTTGTGACTCTGAATAGGAATAGGAAATAGAATACAAGCGTTACGTTATCTTATTTCTTGTGACTCGCTATCTACCAACTGTAAAACGTTCTGACAGCGTTCAGTTCTGACGTTCGATAAATTTTTTAAAACTTTTCTTCAAGAATAGTGTGCGTTTGTATGTGACCGATTTTTTAGGGCCATTCTACGTCAAAACCTGTGGTAAGAATTCGAACGATACCCGCAAGTACCCATATATGATTTAGGGCTGCGTGGTTTTTTTTGCGTCAATTCGTTCAAGATAGTGGAGTAACTGAACGTTTTCATCGATATGCGTGACTGTCATTGCTCAAAAAATGATGAACGGAATCAAATAAAATGTTAGGAAGCGGCAGGGGGACAGATTTTGGGGCCAATAACACCAGAGGGTAGAGCAATCGAATGTTTTTTTTTCCTTTATTTTTTTTTTATCTGTGACTGATATATCTCAAAAAGTAATACAGTAGACCCTCGTTTTCCGCAGGTTTATTTTACGCGGTTTCGATTATACGCGGTTGAAGATTTGACACCTTTATTTTATTTACGCAGATGAGTTTCGGTTTTACGCTGATGCGGCAATGCAAACAGGTAACATTTTCCTCTCTTTCAAAACCCAAGCTCCTATAGATTGCAGATTACTCGTAACTAACTGCATTTTGGCGTGCTAATAATCGAACTTGGGTTCTTGGAGACATTTTATGCGATTGGTTCCAGAGCTTTTTCCATTATAGAAGTAAAGAGATTAAACTCACACAGTTCAGAACTCACTGGAAGAAGAGCTTTTAGGAGTGACAAAGGAGGTCAAAACCAACGAGGATACCGACTCCGGTGACACACAACCAAAAACGCTCACATTGAAAATTTTGAACCATTCGTAGACAATAGAAATAATCTTTTTTCTGATTTGTTAGTAAAGGAAGATTTTATCAAGGAAATGACGCAAGTGGTCATGGATGCGTTAATGCTCAGCAAAGAATTAGAGGAAAAATTCTTAATGACTACCAAAAGACTATCATAGCCAGCTCTTCTTCATAAACAGAACACGAAATTAGTTTGTTTTCTTTATGCATATTATGCATAAAAATCGATATAAGTACACATTAAACTTTTCATACAATTAGTCATCACTAGAATGAAGTATTTTTTTATCTACGGAACCTAATCCCTATTTTGAACCCATTCCCTATTTTTGATATTAGGTCTCAATTTACGCGGTTTCGATTTACGCAGTATTTCCGTGGAACATAACACCCGCGTAAAACGAGGGTCTACTGTACAAGGGTTAAGACAAAATTTGGTCTACAGGTATATCTTAAAGGGCGAGTTGCTCATTTATTTTTGGCTTCAGTCATCCCAAAAGGATGGATCACCGAATATTTTTAATCGTTTTATGTGACTGCTATATCTCAAGAAGTAATGCGAGGATTCATACAAAAATGTAGTATGCAAGTGAAATTAAACGAAAACAAGCCTTATTTTCGTTCTAAGTTGAGTTTCGTAATCGTTTACGTGAGTCAGTGTAATTAAATAAACAATGAAAAATATACTGAATTTAAATATGAGAGGTTGAGCAAGATATCAACAAAATCTAAATTAGCCGTGTATTCCTCTCATTTTTGTAGCACTTTAACTAGCGTGGGTGTTAAATAAAAACTGAGTTTGCATTCTTATACAATTTGCGTAGTAAAAATTCAATAATTAAAACAGCATTTTTTTCTGAGAGGGAAAAACTTATTTGTTTATTATTATTATTATCAGTATTCTTTTCTTTCTGAATTACCAAGCTATATTGAGCTAGAACTATTACTTTTTGAAACTCATTTTAAAAATAAGTCTAGGTCAAAATTGATCTGAATAATCTCATTGATATCAGTTATTTCACCCTACATTGTGAAATTTTTTCTTTTCTATTTAAAATTGGAAAATGTGATTCAGCTGACAAGCGCTAGTTCGCAAGCATGAAAGTATCCTCTTGAAAACCTCTAATAAAATAGCTGTTCTGAAATTGTCCCCCTTGATGTTCTATCGAATATATAAATTTCATGAATGTTGAGAATTGAAAATATTTGTCATCGCGTAGAGTCGTTTTTCAAAAATCTGAGTGAAAGACACCTGTTTTAGCAATTACGGGTTTCATTGATTTCAAAAGATTTGACGGTGAAGATTTCGACGTAATTTCAGAATTTTACTCATAAGACAGAGTTTCCACGGCAATAATCTGTCATCTCTGTTAAACATTTGTTTTGCTGTCCCAAAATCCCGGTCGCAAAGGACATACAAATGTCCTCTTAGAGGAAGGTCTCGAGCAGTCTTGTTAAACTTCTTCAGTTTCATTTCCAGAAAAAGTCTCAGAACAGTTTTGATCTTACTTTAACCAACGTATATCTCACTGAAAACGTACAGTTTTTTTTTTTTACAATTCTTTAGGGTGATGTTAAAAATCTATGAGAAAATTAAATTTCATTAAGATACCTTTCTACTTGATTTCCACCCTGGCCCGTGATTTCGAATTTTTCTAGCGAAAGGCGAGAGGGAGGATAATGGGCATATAACCAATGCAAATTTCATAGGATTGCTATAAAAAGCACTTCCACTTGTATATATAAAAAAAAATTCAAAGTCGGGGGCCATTCCGCCTGATCCCCTAAATGACTGACTTGTCGCTAAGGTAATAATATGCTAGAGTGAAGGAGTTATTTGTTTTTACTTCATTACGCCAAAAAATATAAACCGCCTATTCTCTTGCCATATTCACAAAGCGCCTCACTATTCTTTCATTCGCCTTTAGAACAGTTTAGTTTTACTTCCATACCAATTTTTTGTCTGAATCCTTGCGTTACATCTTGATCCTTTGCTTTACATCTTCAGTATTATTATTAATCAGATTAAACGAGAAAGAGAAATCCGTTGCAGCAGCCTTTCGCATGTTTACGTTCTTAATAATATACAGAAAAACGTATGTTTTTCTGAAAACTATTAATTTTCTGGAATTAATCTGATGCTTACGAATTAAGACAGGAGAAAACGTTTGGAATTTTTGAAGGAACTTACTTTGAAAGGCAATTAATATTCTTTCGCAACTTTTATGCTGAAAAGCATCGACGTACATTTAAATTTTTCGTACCAATTGAACTAGCGAATTTTGGGCCGGCGACATTTTGGACCGGCGACATTTTGGACTGGCGACATTTTGAACCGGCGATATTTTGGACTGGCGACATTTTGGGCCGGCGACATTGTAAACTGGCGACATTTTGGACTGGCGACATTTTGGGCCGGCGACATTTTGGACCGGCGACATTTTGAACCGGCGACATTTTGGACCGGCGACATTTTGGACCGGCGACATTTTGGGACGGCGACATTTTGGACCGGCGACATTTTGGGACGGCGACATTTTGGATCGGCGACATTTTGGGACGGCGACATTTTGGGACGGCGACATTTTGGCCGCGACATTTTGGCCCGCGACATTTTGGCCGCGACATTTTGGGCGTATACCTAGATAAGATAAGTTTTAAAACCAGGAGAAAGATCGATTAACATGACATGAAGAAAATGGGGGGGGGGGGGGGTACTAAAAAAGCAAGATAGCACAAAAGCAAAAAACTACGTTAGATACTTTCAGAACAGATCCTATCGGCGTTTAAAGCATAGGTGGTCTTTTTGCAGTTATGCAATTGTGCTATGCTTCACTTTAATTGGCAATTATCTACTTTAGAGGAGAGGAGGGAATTTGCATGAAATAACAGAGCCATCTGAGCAGGGTCATTAGCATTTAACGAAAAAAAGCGCCAAATACTCGTTCCATGCACACATGTCAATGCGCAAACCGAAGCAAAAAAAAAAGAAGTTTTATACAGATTAATTTTTCCAATATTGGCAATTTTAATGTGAGTCAATGATTAACTCTCTAATAATTGCAATTGGTGACTAAATTGAAATCAAATTAAGAAAAAAACCCCCGCCAAATTTGTTGCCAAGTTGACGACAAAACTTGGCGACCAAAAGCTTGGTGATATATCGAAAAGTGTTTGCCAAATTATAACACCACTTGAGTTTGCATTGAAATTAACAATGATTTCCCCTAAAAAAGGTGCAAAAGACCCCTTTAGAAGCACCCGAATGCAACCAAAACGGGAGGTGCACAACTAGACCCCACTAGGAGTCTACATGCCAAATTTCAAATTTCCAGGACACACACCGTTTTTGAGTTATGCGAGATACATACAAACATACATACGTAGGGACGTCGCGAGAAAAATCGTTGTAATTAACTTGGGGATCATCAAAATTTCGGGTGTTTATACGTTCTTAGGTATATATCCAAGTGTAGTCAGGTCGAAAAAAAACTCAATGTTCATTCGGGGGCGAGAAAAATGAAAATTAAGGCCAATTTTGAATGAATATTTTTTCGCGAATACAATCCTTCCTTTACTACGTAAAAGGAAGTAAAAAGGGTAAAAATACTTTTAACAGACCTTAAAAAAATGCAAGTCTCTGCAACCATTAATCTTTTCTTTCCTCTTGCATCCTCTCAGTACTTATAAACTTTTCTGTAGAATAAAGACTGGCACAACAGCACTCTGATGACGTACCCTACATTAAAGGAAGCTTCAAATGTTATGAAATAAAAATCATTTTGTTGAAAATTTAGTTCAGTTGTTGAAAACTTAGAATTTTTATTTTATTGGTTTCCCATTTTTTTTCAAAATAAACATTTTTTACGTCACATTTCTCATGTGCTTCAAAGCTACCCTGAGGTCTCCTTCACACGATTCAACTTAGTTGAAATAACTTTCAAAAAGGTGGTTATCAGGATCTGTAACCAGGTAAAAAAGTGAAGGGCATCGATTGGCATCCTTCACATGACAGAAAACTTGTCAGGCACGCCAGGCTTGTGCCGCTCCCAAAAGAGTTGAGTCAACTTTAAGTTTGTTCAGCTCATCGGGACATTGCCAAGCGTTCGCGTTATGAATAAATTATTTGAGTCAACTCGGTTCAATTATTCCTGTACCCCACACCTCCTGTTCCCCACAAGAGAAAATCGTCTGGTGTTAGGTCTAGTGACTTAGGGAGGTCAATCACAAAGTGCTAAATTGCGCTTCTTTTGATCGCCATTTGAACCTACTAAAAATAACAAATGGGATACATGCGATAACACCCATACAAATATAGTGGTAGCCATTTGAAACTTTGCAACTCGCTCTTTCGTTCCTCCAGACATCCAATTAGACCATCACTCCAAGTAGTTCGTATTTAACCTAAAAGTTATGGTAGCCTTATGAATTTCCACCATTGTTTGTGAATCACCATGTGCAATACTTAGGGATTTTTTCTTTAGTTCACGCCAATAGACACTATTAAATTTTGAGTGTTGCTGTTGAAAAGGTGACGTTATGGACTTTTCATGAATTTTTATACTGCATTGAATTTAGTACCGTAAAACCTGAACAGCGCAATTTGTGTTGCTAGCGCTCTCGGTCTGAATTTTTTTAAAATTTTTATCCTACACCTGTCTGTGGCATTTCTGCCATTAATTGACTAGCAGCCAATAAAAGAAGTATAAAAATGTGAAAACAAATATAGCGTCCTTAGAGTTGTCGTTTAAAAAACTAAAAATAACGTGGTAGTTTCTTAGATGATCACTGTCCATCTCACCCTGGCGACACAGAGGACAACAGGGTCAATCCTTCACTCCAATTCTAGGCAGATGTTTTTGCAAATAGCCATGTCTTATGATTACACGAAAACAAGCCACTCCAATAGACCGAAGAAATGAAATGGAAACTTTTACTTTTATTGAACCGGGAATTCCACTTTCTACTATATCTTTTCTAGGTTTTTTTTAATAAACAGTTCGTTTAATGTGGCAGAGGAAAATCTAGGTGCGCCATAAGAAATCCAATCTTAGCAAGTAAACTGCCTCTCTAAAACTAGCATAAGGTGTGCTTATTTCTTAATATTTCTAACAATCACAAGCATTAAAAAAAAAAAATACTTCTTACGCATTAAACTAATTGCAATACTGTTGACATGACCCATCTCCAGCAAAATTAATTTCACGTCAAAGTTTTACATTCTTTACACAATCAAGAAACTGAAGAGCTTTAAAACAAACTGACAGGGAATGCACTTCCCCCTCAGCGACTAAAAATCGTGAATTACCAAACAAAATTTGCCTCTCAAAGTAACTGAGGGATTTAGCAGACAGATTGGATTTATTACGCGAATGTATCTGTTTGTGAATTGAGTAGGTCCTCGGGCAACTCCAATCGATCATGTCGCTCTTTTGAAATAAGTTATTGATGCACTGGTACGAGATCTCCGGAATTCCGCTGAAGTGATCAATGCAGGAAAGGATTTGCAACTGGGGATTTGGATGAAGAATGGGGTGAGTTTTAAATGTAGGTTGTGATGTTTCGGAGTTCATAAATTATTGTAGATGCCAAATAAAATACTATGCAAGTGAATCAAGAGACGAGTATTCCATGTCTTGTGGGCTTAGTGTGTGCAAATCATTTCCTAGAATGATCAATAAGTAAGACTGCTATTCTAGTATCTGCTGTTTACTGTATATGTGGCTAATTAGGATTGTTACGTTGGACAAGAAATGCGACTCTACATACAGTTCTTCAACTAATATTTCTGGAAGTTCTCCTTTCTCTTATTTTTCGTTCTAACTATAGATTTTCGAGAACAAATTTTCTCTGAAATCTAACCCAACGGCGAGTGCTGGAAGTTTTGGATAACTGGAAAACTACATTTGCTTCTGTTGCAGTGAAAATATTGATAAACTAGTCTCCTAATAAAAAAAAGTTTTTTTTTTACAAAATGAAAATAAAAAGAGTAATAGTAATAATTAGATTGTATGAATTGATTGTAATCATCATAATAATACTAAATTTGATCATAATAATGGAAAAATAATACTAATTTTGACTACAATGACGAAAACAATAATACTAACTTTGGTTATAATAATGATGATAATACTATTTTTGATAATAAATAATACTAGTTTTGATTATGATAATTGAAATAATAATTCTAATTTTGATTACAATAATTCTTATTATAATAATTATATATGAAAATGGGCAGATGGTAAAATTTTTTACGACTGACCAAGTTATCAAAAATAAGCCAAAGAATCAGATTCTAATGCCTGACTGATCCAAGTAATCAAAAACATTCAAAATGTATTGCGAGAATCTCTATTGTTAAAAGTTTGTTTCGAAACAGATCACATAGTGCAAGATTTTAACTAATTTTATTGCTTCCCTTAAAATATAGGAGATATTTCAGCTGGAACTTCAAAAGCTAAAATATTTATTTTCCATTCAGGTTATCATTTCCTTGAATAAACCATTATACATTGGACTGGGAAAGAGTCAACTTTCGGAAAATGATATGAGTCAAAAACTTTGGCACGAAAGAAGATCTTTTGAATAGCAAGCTAAATTCAAAACGTAGTATGCGAAAGATGAATAGTTGTTTGAATGGCAGCATGGAAAGAAAACTGAAATATTTTCCTTTCGTTTTGACGTATGACCGATACAGGAGCTGCAAAGAAGAAACATTTTTCCCTGTCTTCCACTATGTACTGATGAAAGCTGTCGACGTATTAAGCATTCGAAAACTGAACGACAACTAAAAAAAGACGAAGATAAAGAAAAGATCGTGACAGACAACAGTAATTAGTTAAGCGTAGAAATACGTAATATCGATGGAATGTTGCTTGGTAATATCGATTGCGTGTTCTTCATAAAGCAAAGTAATAAAACAAGTACACCCAAATCTGTTTTTATGCGGTGGATAGGGACCGCATAAAAAAAAATTGTATAAAAAAATTGTTCAAAACATCACGAGTAGCTAAAAAAGTTGTTTTCGCAACACAGTTAAAAAATATTTTTTTATGTGGTGGATAGGGACTGCATGAAAAAAAGTCCCACGTAGAAAATAACCAAAAAACTTATCTTTAAGCAAAATCAAAATAAACCAAGTGATGATAATTTTTCCGAATAGTCGGGACAAAATTTCCCGAATAAGGAAATTTTTGGGAGGTCACAGTGACTTCCCATCGAGATATCCCTCTCGTCACTTGAAGTTACTACCTCGCACTCGTTTCACAAATTTTGCCAGTTGAGTCCCAATCTGATTGAAATTTTCATATACCTCACAAAAAAATTCGCAAAAAGAAAAAAAAAGAGACTGCACAAAAACAGGTTTGAGTGCATTTGGAATGAAAATTTCTAACTTGTGCTCATAGTTTAAAAACTTTAAGACGACTTCCTCTTTCAGTAAGTAGAACTTCAAAAGATGAAGATTGAAATAATAGCGATTTAACCTTCTGTTGAAAAAAGAACAACTACTTCCACTCAGGAAAACCAATTGAGACAAAACTGAGTATCAGGGCCGAAGTACGTTTGTGGAGACCAGTCTCCCCTCCAGATCTTTTGTTTTTAACACATAATTACCAATCCTAATACGGTACATTATGTACATGTAAATACTGTGATAACAACTCCTCACCCCAGAAGGCAAATTATAGCTACTCTATTACTCAGCATTTTTTATTGGGAGTTTATTTATTTTTCAATGTTCCCTCGCGGTAGATTCTGTAACATATGTATCAATTAGCTTATGTTTTTAGATGACGGAAATTTCTTTCTAAACTTTTTCCAAGTATGCTTTATTGAAGGAGGATATGAAGTCCTCCTTGTATACCATAAAATTCATTCAATTTTAATATACTTTGTAGATAGTCTTCTAAACTACAGACGGTACAGTGAAACCTGTGTAAGTTGACTACTTGCGTGCACTACTTTAGTGATCAACTTTAACAGGTGGTCAACTTACAGAGGTTGAATTATATGACATAGAATTAATTCTGTGCCTGGTCTACTTAGACAGGTGGTCAACTTACAAGGGTGGTCAACTTTACAGGTTTTACTGTACCTGCATATTTTCTAGGTGACAGCTTTGAGTACTTTGTTTCACGGTACTTAAAGACAAGACTAAAAGTGACTGGTTGTTTCAGTAGATTTCTCCTTAGACTCGCACTTTGTGTTTTGGCAGTTTAACTCCCAAAAACAAATGCTGGATTTGACAGCTGAGATCTATACACCCACACACTCATGCGCATTGAAGAAAATGTTCTCATAACTTCTATTCGCCTGATAAAGTTTCGTGGCATAAAATAGAGTTGTTTGGGGATCTCCTCAATTATCGTCAAACTGATATTAATTTTTGGATTTTATTTGCGACGCTAAATTTAAAGATGGCAAAAGGTCGCCCATTTACGGCATAGCTTCCTCCTCAGTGGGGTGGTTTCCTTCAGTCAAAAGAACTACTTTTAGTCATTAAAATGGATAGAATGAGAAAAAAAAAAAAAAACATGGACCCAAAAAATACTTTTATTTTCCCAACAATTTTTTTAAATTAAATTTTTTAAATGTGCGATTTTTCAAACAAGGCGTGGTCTTGATGACGTCACAAATGATGCTCTTTGGTGTATCTTTTTACTACGTTTCCAAGTTATGATAATGAAGCAGCGAATTAAATATTGCGCTCTACGCTTGCTATCAACCATATCGTTGCCAATACACGTGAGTAAAGATGCGAATTAAATATTTTGCACTGTGAATGGCAACACTGAATGGCATTTTATCATTTGTGATGTCATCGGCAGAAGCTGTAAACAATGAAAGCGCTCCGATTTGAGTAATTTTTCAAAAATATTAAACGCAAAAAAATTTATCAAAAAATGGTCAGATCCTATGTTTTTAAACTTGCTCTTTCAGAAAAAAAATGCTTTTAAAATTTTGGAAACGACCCCATTCTATTCCTTTTAAATTCTGGTGTTTAACTTTTCATCACATGATAGAAATGAGTTTCGGAAAGAAATGTAGGATCGAGAGAAAATTCTGGGCTAACAGAGAGAAAGAGAATTTCAATGAATATGAAGACATTTTTTAAGTAAAATATTCCTTTAGAAAACAAAATTTTCTGTTTTTCTATCCGTGGGTCTAACAAAATACTACCCGTGAGTATACAAAATAATCCTTAGATGGTGCTATTTTTCTACTCGCTGGTTCAAGAGGAAAAAAACTTGATTTTCAAACTGATTTTAAACTATTACTTACCCGAAATTTACTTGTTTTCTGTTTTGAATATACCAACACCTAAGTAAATATTGACATTTTTATGCAATGATGTGGATCAAGAAATTCTGTTTGACCTCTTTCCAAGTCGGCAAAAAGCTTTTTGGGTTTCGATGAAGAAAAAGATACAAATAATTCAAAGACATGGAACGCATTTTTAGCACGTTCCATCGAGACTTGATTTACTGTGTAGTATATCAAAAACTTTTTTTTTAACATAAAACAGAATATTCCATCACCGTTCAACTGTTCGCTTTCTCCGCCTTCCGTATTTTGACTCAAGATATCTCAAAAATAAAGAAAAGAAAAGGAAAACGAATAAAAGAGCAAAAATACTAAGAAAACAGAAAAGTTCATTCTTTTTTCATCTTGCAACTAGCATGATGTTTGCTGCATTCGATTTTGATTTTTTGCTCTCTCGAGTTTTCTGTATTAGTTGAAATTGAGATAGTTTAAAAATGATTATTCAGCATTATTAGTTGTACAAATAATTATTCCAGTTGCGATTCAAAACCTTGATAGGTAACAACTGACTGTACTCTACTAGTACATCACGGGAAAGAAGGACATACAGGTGTAAATGTTATTTTTAAAATGTAAGTTAAGGAATTTAGCCAATTAATGTCAAGGCTAAGCTTAAGCAAGCATACATTTGTGGATTTTGTGCATTTTAACTTTTTATATTCGCAACTCCAACGAACTATAGGGGGCACTGCAGTCACTGTCTAATGGCCGACTTAAAAACTAAAACAAACGCATGTGGTAACGAAGAAAATGCTAAAAGTGTTGTGATTTTTGTTCGTATGTATGATTTTTTCACTTTATTCATTTGAAAAGATTTTTCAAAGTCTTTTGGTTATTCTGACCCATATAGAAAGAGATAAGAAACCAAAAAGTATTACGAAAGTAAACAATTAATGCAGAACACACAGTAAGTTGTTCTGAAGCAGCCATTTTCACGATGTTGAATTCGGAATTCATAAATTTTTGATTCGCTTCGATTGGCATTTTCATTTTGTACCGTTTTTTCTATACATTAGTACATATTAAGTTCAGTTTCGTGACATTTCCGGCATTTGTTGACATTTTTGTCACATAGTGCACATACGTGGCAGACTGTCAAGAGTAACGTTTAACACTAGATAATTTATTTCTATGACTATATGATTGGATATCCAAAGAAATCATGCATTTAATTCATTCGTCATGGAAATGATTTACCTGATATGCGAAATCTTGTCAAGATACATTATTCTTTCACACAATTTTAAAACCCTATAAACAGATTTTTGGCGAACTTTTATTTTTTATTGTTCAAATACTTAACAATCTTTCTGGATTTTTCAATCTGTTCTGCGATAAATATTTTCAAGAAAATTTATTTGCATACTGTCTATTTCAGTAGGATACTGTAGTAACAAAGGTTATTTAAATCATTTATGTGGAATTACGTTAAGGAAAAGTGTCCAGTCAATGTTGTTAAGTTCGTTTTTTTTTCATCGAATTGAAAAACTGATATTTATTCAAATTCACTCAGAACAAAATAAATAAAATGTGTACTCACAGTTTATATATGATGGTAGTTTTCTTTTCAGTTGATTGACCATTATTTCTTTTTACTTATCGAATTCTGTAATCTTACTACCATTTTATTCCACTCATGATAAAAATGGTTTAACTAAAAACGCGAAATCTCGCCAAGGCTACTTTGCTCGCACAATACTAAAACTATAACCCTAAACAAATTTGGCGAAACCTTTCAGCTGAGAATAAAAGGAATAAAGTAAATTCTTTCTCGGTTAAACAGTTTTCATTTTGTTCTACGATAATAAATTCAAGAAAATATTTTGCATACTGTCCAATACAACTAAATGCTGCTGTAAAATATGATTAGTAAAATTAATTTAAGATTAAAAAAAACTCATATTCTTACAAATTCATACAAAACAATACAAAATTTTACCTGGTATAACGTTATCCAATTTTGTTAATCCAGAGTTTTCTTGTTTACGCTTCCACCATTTAATACTTTTTTGAAAGAAATGATGAAAACTAACATTATTTTGAGAAGCTCGAGAATACTACTAAGGGACGAATTAATTTCTGTAGCTGGAAGCAAACTAAGACTCATCGATTGCGTTAATAAATACTCAGAACAAACTGCCTGTGTTTACGTCAACAGACACACGTGGAACGCAACGTGGCAATGTTTTAGTTCCATCGGCAGTTTTGTAAATCACCGCAAGGTAGCGTATTCGAGCGCTGGAGTTCCGAATAATGCAGGTATTCGGAGATTTCTTTGATTCAAGTCAAGTCACCAGTATAAAAGCGAATCCATATTGCTTTAGTCCAGCCTTGAAAAATAAGTTTGTAAATTTTTATCATCAAAGTTAACTTCATAATTACTATTTTTTTATTACTTTGGGAAACAATTAAAAAGCGAATTTCGATTGTAGTTTAGTCTTCTCGTTTTTTATAATCTATTTTCTTCATTAAAACGTACAATTTTTTTTTGAATATGCCAAAGTCAGGTGCAGAAATAAGAAGAGCGTGGTGTAAGACAAAGCGTGCGGGTGAAGTGACAGTTCAGAGTGTAAAAAGAGAAAAAAAAAAGATAACATTTTCAGTTCTTATCACGTGTCTTTATGACACACATTTTTCTCCCAAAAATTTTAAACCCAATACATGTAAGAGTGGTTTGGTGCTTTCGATTTCGATTGAAATAAAGTTAAGTTGGATCTCATTAACTGATTGTGGTTTTTGGGATTAACAGTTCCAAAGGGAAATTCATTCCTATTTCTAAATTCCATTCCTAGAAGGTAAGTTCTGGCAGTTTTACCATCTGGCGTCTAAGCGAATATCGTTTTTAACGTCTCAGAAGTACGAAAGATGCAATAGGAGAAGGGAATTAATGGCGTGGTAAAAACTTGATGAAATAAGGATCAAAATTTAATTTTTTTAAATAGAAGTGTAATGTTTAAAAAAAAATAAATTTTCTTCATCAGAGAGAGCTTTTATTTAGTACTTTATGCATTATTATTATTTTATTTATTCATTATTCTTTACAAATCTGATGGCAAAGTCATCTTATAGTTTTAGTTTTGAGAAAAACTTTTTCATCCCCTGCAATTATTATTTTCGTGCAGTGCAGAATGTTCAATTTCCCATAATTTCGAAGAAAGAAAAATATTAAACTACTAACAAAAGTTGAATTTCATTAATAGTTTATCAACTATATAGTACGGAGAAAAATTTTCCATTTTGCGTGCATGTTTTACACGAAAATCCAGTTAGTTTCCGATTGGATAATATATTATTTCAAATTTTTACTCCGGTATACGAATAAAATTTTTTTTTCATTGCAAAGAGTTCTAAAATGATATATACTGCAATTGAATTACGCATCTCTGCTTTCCGTTCGGAAATAAGACTTTCGAGCGTGTCGCAAAGAATCATAGAAGAATTCTCTTTTTTTGTAGCTTCCTTATCATGCTTGAATAAATTTACGTCCGTGTCTTGTAATGTAAAATTCATGTTCTTTTTAACGCTTGAGGCTCATGCGTCCAATCTTGTTCTAGAGGTGACAGATTTTGGAAACTTCGGCATTCTTCAGCATGATCTAACTTTGTCACGACTCTATGAACAATTAATGCAAAGTAGATCGAAATTTTCTTTTTTTAAATCTTTGAAATAATTCCTTATTTTTTATTCATAAAATAATGGAATATAATTTTTTTATTATTTTAGAATTTATTGTTTTTATATTTTCTCTGTGATTAAAAACACTAAATAAAAGTGCATACATAGCCATTTAGAGATAAGATAACAATTAAGATATATTAACCAGCCAATTAAAAGTGCCGCCACATATTTTCTTTTTAATCGTGGTCGAAATCTTATAATCTTATATAATAAATAGCGAGTGCTTGAATCTTTGTATGCATCTATGTATGTATGCATGTATGTCACTCAAACTTCTTCTGAATCCAGGCAGTTGAGGATCGAACCAGGTATCGATAGATTCGTGATTTTTCAAACATCATGCTTAGGCAGTTATCGCTCTTCTATGACTATAACTAGCGGAGACATCAGTTAAAACTTACATTCTCAAGGAAGTTTCATACATGAATACAGCCATTTTAATATATACAGATGAAACATTTTTTCCTCAACTTTTCATATAGCACGTGTATTGATTCCCTGATGTTAATTAATTTCTCGACTTTAGATATGGGAGAAAATATTGGTATAGATACTTATGAAATACTCTTCTGTAATGCTTCAATCTTCTAAGACGCTATACATCTCTCTTTCATGATGTCGGTCATATTTGATGCGCGTGTAATGAATGAAGGGAATAAAAAGCCATCACGACTATTTTTCATATTCTGGGAAATTGAAGGCGAAATTATATTCTTCTTTACTTGAAATACTCACAAAAGTACGCGGCCATGTAAAAAAAACCTTTTGATCAGCTTGCGACGTTTATCTACAGTAACTTTTACTTTTGAGTTGCGGCATTCAGCTATTCAAATGCTTTTTTTTTTTCAAACTTATAAAAGAAATTTAGTGAAAAATGTTTTCTCAAAGTGAGAGCCTTAAGAGCTGACTCTTAATCTATTTGTACTAATGAAACATTTTTATGCTTACATATGCACTTTATTCCCGGAATTCTAATTTATGGCTCATGCTATTCAAATAAAAGGAACCATTATGAATTATAATATGAAGTATCAGCATTTTAAAAGTTTTCTTGTATTTGAAAAATAATGATTTCAGCCACTCGCGAACACATACAATGGGGTCGTTTCCAAAATTTTAAAAGTATTTTTTTCTGAAAGAGCATGCTTAAAAACATAGGATATGACCATCTTTTAAATAATTTGTTTAAGTTAAATATTTAAAAAAAAATTACTTCATTCTGTGCTGATACTTCATATTGTAATTCGTAATGGTTCCTTTTATATGAATAGCATGAGCCATAAATTAGAATTCCGGGAATAAAGTGCATATATAAGCATAAAAATGTTTCATTAGTACAAATAGATTAAGAGTTAGCTCTTAAGGCTCTTACTTTGAGAAAACATTTTTCACTAAATTTCTTTTATAAGTTTGAAAAAAAAAAAAAAAAAAAAAGGCATTTGAATAGCTGAATGCCGCAACTCAAAAGTAAAAGTTACTGTAGATAAACGTCGCAAGCTAATCAAAAGGTTTTTTTTACATGACCGCGTGATGAAATGACATTCAGTGTTGCCATTTACAAAGCAAAATATTTAATTCGCATCTTCACTCACGGGTATTGGCAACGATATGACTGATAGCAAGCGTAGCACGCAATTTTAATTCGCTTCTTGATTATCATAACGGGGAAACGTGGTAGAAAGATGCGCCAAAGAGCATCATTTGTGACGTCATCAAGACCACACCTTGTTTGAAAAATCGGACATTTAAAAAAAAAAATAACTGTTAGGAAAATGAAGATATTTTCAATTTTGGATAACAGACGCTAGTAAAAACATAACTTTGCTTTCTGTTTGAAAGTAGAATTCTCCACGTTTACCATGCTCTTTATAAGCACCGGAAAATGTCTAAAAAAAAATTCATTCATGAAGTATTGTTTTTAAGTTTTGTACATGAGAACACGCACTTATTCTTTTGAAATGTTAAAAAATAAGTAATATTTAATAGACGTAAAAAGAAGTAGCTCGGGGTCTAGAGCATATTTTTCTTCCTAATACTAACATTCACGAACTTCTACTAGCAAACGATTAATTGAACGTTAAATTCTCCTACTCAAGATACATTTCTTTACCACTCATTTCATATATTACGAATTAAATAACAATTACTTGTTTATCAATGTAGGAGAATGTGGGGCAAAGCGAAATAGCGGGGTAAAGTGAAATGGTGAAATATTTACTCTGTTTTCAGCGTCACATATATGGTTATATTTTAGCCATGTGGTATCTTATGTAGTCTTATAGTCAGGAAAAAATTATCTCTGAAGATCAAAGCACATAATAATATAAGCTATTTTAAAAAATTGATACTCATTTTGTAATATTTTGCAGTTAGTCAAAAATTATTTTTGTTACTATGAAGTTTTAATCTTTTTGTTTTAACATTTTACATATTAACTGAAACCCACTAATATTCGTTGCAGTAATTACTTATTTAATATTAATCTTATTTTTATTTAAAATAATTTTTATAATTAGTCAAGTCCATGCGGGGCAAAGTGGAATACATCTTTTCGTTTACATATTCAACGATTTATTAAATCTCTTACGTATGCATTTATTAATTAGTTTATTTACATTCCTTCATTTCATAATTCACTATTTTTCTCATTCATTCAATATTTTATTCACTCATTTATTTTTTCACGAATGTTAATTATCTTACACGTTTATTCGTTTCATTGCACATTAATTTCTCCATTTATTATTTTATTTACTCATCCAGTAGACCAAAAATATTTTTAATTACTAGATAGAATATATTTTATTAGAAAAATATTTTATTTTTTACTTTGCCCTAAGAAAAAAAAATAATAAAAATTTTCTCCTTTTTTTTTGCAAGTAAAAATTTAGTGCCAAAGAATTAAAATATTGGTTCAGACCAAATTCTATTCCAAAAAACATTGTCCGTTCTTTACGTACCGTAAATTGTTTTTAAAAAGTTCCAATTTGTTCATCTTGAAAAAAGTAAATTATCTTAATTATTTCACTTTGTCCCATATTCCTCTACTACGGATTGAAAATTTCCTAATCCGGGACACTTGGACAATACTTAAATGATTGTGTCATAATCATTAGCGTCTCCTATGCGTTTTATGAGCTTGACACAAAGGAAAAGCTCGTGCACTCTTCGTTTTTCAGTCTTCTTATCTTCCCAGTAAGAAAAACATTTTACAAACTGTTATCATAATTATTCTTAATTTTGTTCTCGTAAAATATTTCCTTTCCAGCAATAAAGCCATTCCACGAAAAAGTCATATATTTCATTAAAAAGTAATAATGTTAAGCGGTAAAATGACGAAATTTCTTGCTTAGGAAATCACATATAAGTTTGTAATTTATTAAGCAGAAAAAGTGTGCTCTTTAATACTTTAAAGTAGGGTCTGGTGGGGGAAAGTGGTCAATGGGGTAAAGTGGTCATTCGTCAAATGATTGGCTATAGCTTGCAAATAAATGTTCGAATGAATGTGAAAATTTTATTATAGAGCATGGCAGTTAGAAACTACATTTGGAATACAAAATTTTACAACTGGCAAAATTTTATTTCGTAAAAAAAATATTTTGTGTGAATATGAAAAGTTTTTAAATCTAAACACTTCTTTTAACTTCCTTGGGAAATTTTGTTTGTTAGAATTATGAACAAATTGGCTGCATAGGAAGCTTCCTACATGCCTCAAGAACTCATTCTCATTAGCAGTTAGCTGAATCTCTTTTAGATAATTTTTTTGAACAATTTAAGTAAGATGAGGTAAAGTGGTCATAATATTAGGCTTAACAAATATTGTTATTCTAATGTCACTTAATCGTTAAGTATAAGGCAGATATAAATTAAATATTAATTTCACTTAATATGTATTGTTTTTACAGTAAACGGGGTTAAATATACGAGTATATGCATACGCATATACTCGTGTAGGCCCGCATATAGTATTCACGTATGTACAGTATGTGAGTATATACGTGTATAGTCGAATGTATATCTGTATAGATTAAAAATACTTGCAGATACCCATATACGTATTTATTGGTGCATTTATGTGAATACATAAATGCACCAATAAATACGTATATGGGTATCTGCAAGTATTTTTAATCTATACAGATATACATTCGACTATAAACGTATATACTCACTTATACTCGTATATATATAAACACTTATATACTCAGGTAGACACGAATATACGCGCACGTACTCGAGTAGACACTTACATGCAAGCATATGATATACAAGTAAACAGGGTGAGTTTAAACTTTTGGGCAAATTATTAAAATGTGTTAGAGGAGTGGATCAGAAGCGAGAATCATAAGGAACATATGGTCACAAACACAATGCTGACGCGCTACATGCACGCAAAGCCAGAAACTGATGGATGCAAAGCAGGTCACAAATTTATATTATACACAGAAAATTTTACACAACATTTTAGGTCTCAAAAAAGTTTTAATGCGATTGATGAAATTTGCGACCTGCAGGTATAATACATGTGCGTTGCAATCACAAAGCACTTTCTGTTGCAATAACGAGACTTTTGAAAAAGTTCCATCTGTCGCTGCGCCTTTACTACTAAAAGTTACTACAGGAAGTAACTTTTAACAACTGCTCTAAAAATTCCTAAAAACTAAAATGTTGGGTAAAATCATCTTTGTATAACAAAATTGCGATTTGTTTGCATTCATCAGTTTCTGGCTGTGTGCATGTAGCGCGTCAGCTAACGTAAGTTCCTTATTCTTTGCTTCTTATTCTCCCCTCTCAAACTCCTTAGATTTTTACCCAAGAGCTTGGATTCATTTTGTAGGCATACATGTATATAAGCTTAAAAACTCGTGTATACTTACATGTACTGATGTATGCATGTAAATGTACGTATATACGTCTATACAGGTATATAATCGTGTTTGCACACATACATACGTATATACTCGTGCTTCACTATATATATATATATATATATATATATATATATATATATATATATATATATATATATATATATATATATGAGTAGACACGTACAAACACGCACTGGATGTATCCACGAATTAACTCGTGTTTACTCGTATATGTGTTTATGTACACTTATATTTGCGTGTATTCGTCTACTGTACACGTAAATACTCAGGTATGCACGTATGTACTCGAGATACATGTGCATACACGCATATGATGTTCGTTTACACGCGTATATACCCGTACGTACACGTGACACGTATATACTCGTGTAGACACGTATACACTCCTGTAGGTAATCACGTATACATGCTTATATACTAGTGTATACACGTATATACTTGAGTAGGCACGTGAATGCATGTATCTGATGCATACATGTATCTACTCATATATGAACGTGTTTACTAATGTTTACACGACACGTATATACTCGTGTATACACACATATGCTTGTGCATATACTTGTAATTATAAAAATAATAGAAATATACAAATATTAGGGTTGTTTATAATGGTTTTGCATCTATTTTTAACTATGACCACTTTACCTCATGCTATGTCCACTTTCCCCCACCCCATGGGGTAAAGTGGTCATAAATACAAAGGGAAAAGAAAGTGTCATAAAACTACTTAAATCAATATTTATTTTCCTAATACTCAGTGTATTGTGTTCTTTAATAATGCAATGTAAAATAAAAACAAAAAAGTTTAAATGTTTAAAGAATTTATTGTATCTATTATTCACATAAGTTGAAAACCTACGATTTTATGACCACTTTACCCCACCAGACCCTAATATTTTTAAAGAAATATATGTGGCGCCACGTGCGGCACAAAATGACCGTTTTCCGTGGAATGGCCCAATAAAGCTAACGGCAGAGGGTAATTTTTTTTAATAGGAAATTTAAAGAAAAATACAATAATTTCAAAAGAAAGTAAAAAAAAGAAAAAGAAAGAAATTTGTTTTTCTCCCACAAGTTGGACTAAAATAAGGTGTTTTTTTACGTATACATCGGTGCGAACATCATTTTTGTTTTCCACGAAAATGAAAGGAATGAATAGAAAGAAAATTGTGTTCGAGCGATTCGAGAAAGAAGAGACAAAACTTTCTCTTTCAAAAAAGACTTGGATTTACTCCCACTGTTTCTGAAGTGGAGTGTCTTTGCGCTAACAAGAAACAGGTCTTTCAGGCACGATTGACAGAGTTTTTTTTTTCTTTTTCATCAGAGTACATTACGCTTGGAGAACCGTATTTTCTAGGAATAAGACAAGATTTAAATCCATTTTAATATTTGAAATTCTAAAAGGTATTTTCGAAGAACATTAAGTATCGGATTTATTTCATGTACCTTCTAAGTGTATTGCAATATGCATTAAAGATTACATTTTAATGCACAAAGAGATGAGATTTCAACATTTTCAAATTTTTATGCTTTCCAAATTTATTGCATTTATTTCACATCACATTTTTTTTTTTTTTGGAATGTGAAGAATATTTTAAATGTCGGCTGTGTGGATTCCTAAACGGAGAATTATACTCCAAGAAGCTTTTTTTCAAAAATCTATATTCGAAAAAAAAAAAAAAAAAAAAAAAAACCTTTGAGAGAGACTGATTAGCGGCATAAAATTTTTATTTAAAAACTGAAATTTATTATGCGTGTTGCTTTCTATCTTTCTATTCAAAACAGACTTCCAAAAAAAGTAATTATCAGTTCATACCGTACGTATGTTTTTCTTGTTTGTCTGATCATAGTGTCTCACTTACTTAACTAATGGTTTTTTAATGGATAGAGAAGCTCTAACTTAGGTCCTATACCTTTTATCGACCGTATTTCTTCTCTAGAAAAAACGTTACGGGTTAAAAACAGAACCATGTCATTTTCCTGTTAAATGATCAAACATTTTTATTTCCAACTGCTGGTACGAAGTACAATACTGACATCTAATCAAATTAGCTGAACAAAAAAAAAAAATAAAATAAATAAATAAAAAATAAAATAAAACTAAATTAAATAAATAAAAATAATCAAATAAATTAAAAAAACAAGAAATAACAAAAGAATCACAGTAAAAAAGTCTATGGACCAATCGGTCTTTTGCCTCCCAGTATCGTTCTCACAGGCTCTTGTCGTAGAGTGTGGGGCAAGTCTTCCGATGACTACGATCCATACGTTCCCGAAGATTATAGAACTTGCAGTAAGGTTCATTAAAGACATTAATGTGATGTAGCTGCCTAGCAAGGCAGTAATAGCCAGTAGCAGTGGCAGTGACTGATGAGCTATATATATAAAGGTTTATTAATATATATAAAGGTTTTATATATGTTATATATATAAAGATGTTTCTTTGTTTGTACCCGATGGCCAGAAGACCCCATAGCACCTACAGTCTTAAAACTTGGCACAAAAATTCGAACGTACCCCGGACCCGTGCACCTTGAAGCCGAAATTCTACATTTCGAATTTGTTTTTTTTTCTAATTAACTAATTAAGCTAAATTTCGGCTAATTAGGGGTAAAAATCCCAACACCCCAAACATTATATATCGTTGGAAAGGGTTTTCCTTCCCAAACAAGATGATGTTTGTTCCATTTTTCTCAATTAATTAGAACAGTAGATATAAGCGATTCTAATTGAGCCAATTTCCAAGTCGTCTCTTTCTAGAAATTGCTATCTCATCAAAAACAACCCTGTTGTAAAAATTTCCCCGCCAAGAAAACCTTTAACTTTTCCGCAAAAAAAAGGCCCTTATTATAAACCCCAAAACCCTCAGCCTTAAAAAGTTATGATATCTAGATCGCCCTCCAAGTATCTGCCAAACTATCATCCTCCCTGTTCTCCTCTTACATCACATCTACTTCCGTTAGAACCTCCTCCCACCTTCAACTCTTCAGAAATATGGATAGATCCTTTAAATTGTTTATCCCGTTTGGCGAAAAGCTTTTCAAAGAGAAGTGGTTGCTTGGTGAGCAAAAAGCTTCCCGCTTTTCTTAAATCGTATTTACGTTTTAAGTTTTTTACGTTTTATGGGATAATTTTAATTGTTTGGAGATTTATCTTTCTTTTGATGGAGGTCTTTGTCTTGTTTAATGCCTAGTTTTGTTTAAAAGTTCATTAAAAAGACGAAATAACGCATGTTATTTCCAAGCAAAAAAAAAAAAAACTAAACCATTAAATATTTTAAATTTGAAAGTGTCAGAAGAGCAATACAACTGTACTCGACGTCAAATGGCTGATATCCCAAATTTGCTACAGCGACTGCGCATGATGCACGCGGACTTAGATCTTTAAAAGTTTTGATTAAATTAATTGCAAAAATTTTGTCTGTTAACAAATTACTGCAAAACACGGATATCCACACACGTATTTCATATATTTTCAATTCGTAATGTGTTATGTTTGTGAAAAATGCATTAATTTAGAAAATAAGCAGACCAATAAAAGAGGGCTATTTTTCGCTTTCAATTATAAAGTAAGATTTATCATATTCATATGCGCATATAGTTTCATATAATATGTCACGCAAAATATTCTAATGGTTTAACCCCAGTTTCGCACTGACATTTAAAATCCCCCCCCCCCTTAAATGTATCAAAACTGAAAAACAGGGGGAAGGAAACTTCGTATCGCAAAACTTAGGGGGGGGGGGGACAGAATTATGGAATCTTAAAACAGAAAACCCAATGAGCTAACAAACATGGAATCTTAAACCAAAAAGCCCATTCAGTCGCTGTGGCAAATTTGAGATATCCGCGATTTAAGTCTAGTTGCAACTGTTTGATCTGTTTTAGTCTTGATTGAATTTCATTTCCTAAGACAACTTTGAACAACTGTTAGATCTGTTCGAACCTTACAATTGCAGTCACAGGTTAGCAAACCCTGTGAGCGGAGAGTAAGTACATAAGAATTTAAGGGAAATTAATGATTTTTAAACTTTAACTACTCCAGCCCATGATGTCTCTGGGGGTTGAATTTTCGTATATGTACTCAATGGCCCCCCAAAAATATGTATACCAAAAATCATCACCATAGCCCCCCGGGGGGCTGTGATAGAACCTAGGGAAGGTACAATTTGGGAGGTAAAAACGAGGGGGGAGGGGGGTCAAATGGCACAAAAGGCACATCAGTAGGGTACAAGGAATGTATGTGCGAAATTTCAGCTTGATTCGTCTTTTTCGTCTGGGCTGTAGCCCTGTCAAAGAAAGCGAAAACTTTTTTGAACAGCGATTTTCTAGCTTGAATTCCTCCTCCCCCTGATTGTCCTGGGGATTGTATTTTGGTTTATGTCGTCAGGGGCCACTAGAGATTGAGTATACCAAAAATCAACTCCGGGGGTCTTCATGGGACTGAGATACAGAGGCGTGAAAAACCCAGAAAACCCCAACTCGTTCTGTTGTGTAAACTGTTCCTTAGTCGCTTTTTTCTTTCTTCTTCCTTGGCGGTGGATTTGCTTTTGTTGGCTGCTGACGTTTGGTTCTCTTGGCGGCCGGGACGCTCCCGCGTCCCGTGAACACTAGGTTCACTTTACAGACAATTTTCAACTATAACACTAGGTTCATTTTCCAGACACTTTTTCAGTTACTTTCTTTTTAAACATTTTGGAGGAAGTTGTCCTTGTTGCTTATGAATATTTTACTGTTATTACTTTATTTTAAATGCATTGTGCGAATGTTAATTGATTTTCTTTTTAATTAGAAAGTCGCTTGGCGAATTTCACGATGAATTATGGAGTTTTTTACATTTTGAAGCTACTGCAAATGTAATTTTGGTGTAATTTGTTTTTCTTCAATTTAACGGATTTTCTAAAATTTTTAGTACAGGCATCGCTGTGCGTGTACTGCTAGTTAAATATAAAACCCATTGTGGCAAAATTTCGTTGCTGTATAATAGTAATCATAATGAAAAGCCAACATGTAGTTGATTCACTATCATTGCTCTAGCAATGGTATTGTTTTTTTTCTGTACCTCAGAACCAGACTAACGAAAGTCACATAATCGCTATATTACAGGAGAGAGGGAACACGTTTGCCTGGCGCATACAAAAGATGGGACTCGCGCTCTTTTAACACTGGTAAATAAATTCAAAGGATTCTTTTTTTAGAGTTTATTTCACATGACTCGATGAACTGCCTTGTTTTGAGTGGTTACACTGAAAAATGTTAATGAAATATAGATACTCATCATTTTACCTATCGTTTTGTACTAACTTCAAAAATTGCGTTTTTAAGTAGTGTCAATGGTGTTCAAAGAAATGATGTTCAAAATTTCCAACTGCTGTTTTGAAGACTACTTCTTTTTAAAACTATTTTTGTTTGAATTGATATTGCCTTTTTTCTGTTTCCACGATGCGTAGTACATTTTTTTTCTATTATTTTTCTTAATGTTATGCTTTTTTTTTTGTTTCTTCCTTTAAAAAAAAAAAAAAAAAAGAAAAAGATATGCGTGTGATTTTCATCTTCTGGATCTTTTTTATCTTATTCGCTAGAAAAAGAGCTACAGACAATGAATAACGTGATCAGATGCTTGCAGACATTTTTAAAAAACACCTTCAGGTAAACTTAAATTTAAAACATTTCAAAAGAAAACGATTTCCATTGTAGCTGGTTGAGGTGGGGTGCTCAATTTATGGGGTGCTTTAAATTCGTTTAAAACAACTAGCCACCTGTAAATAGGTTTACAAAATATTTTATCAAAAATTCAGTTTTGGCAATTCTTTAAATTTCATACGTGCTACATTCTTAAATTTTAGCATAACACTTTACTTCATGTGTTCTTGTGCCTAATCATCATTTATTGTTTAATATGCTACTAGACAATTGCCCGTCAAGGTATGACGGGTGAAAATTGCTTCTACATTTGAACGAAGCAGTTGCCTGTTCGATGATATTTTGGTAGTTGAAATTTTCACCCCAACTCTAGTGTATTCACCCTAAACTCCAGTAGATAGCGTACATTGTTGACCATATTTTCGTTTCCTTCATTCTCTTAAAACGACAATTTTACCAGTAAAACAATTTAGTTACCGGATCTAGTTCAGCCTTGTCAAAATAAAGCATTTCCTTGCAATGTCAAATTGGCTATTACATATATGAAGATTTCTTTGCCAATTTTTCTTTTTAGTTAAAAATTTTCTTTTTATGGAAGACTGCTGAATAATCTGTCACGCACACACACTCACAATATTTACGTGGATACCCTTGTTCGATTGGCTCGCCAAAACCAAGACGTCGGCTCCGGTAAATACTCGGGGGGGGGGGGGGGATTAATAAAATTACTATTAGTGTTATTTTGTGGTTTCGTTTCAGGTAAATTATATTTACACCTTTACTGCTTACGAAATCGTTTAAACCTTTATTCTCCATATTAATTACATCGATTTTCAAAACGCTTTTTTTTATAAGACTTTTTTGTGCAGATGACGAAACACCGAAGCAAACTTTTCTTTACAACGTCCACCGACCTCAGTTAAAAGAAAATAAAAATGTCACGATGAAAATTCGGTTTTTAGATGAAAACAATGTATCTAAAATCCAGTGTTCTGAAATTGGAAATCGTTAACGCACCATCTGTGTATGAAAACACATTTCAGACTAAGAAGATAATAACTCTGAGAACTGACAAAAGAAAACTGTAATCGGGATAAAAATCAATAAAAAATATTGCTCTCAGTTTTATAACCGCAGGTGGCCAATTTTATGAGAAATGTGTCTTAGAGATTACTTTGAAAAGTGATGCTTTGTTTACGTCTGTAACGTAGAATGTTTCCTTACAATTCTTTAGGGGTTGCTTAGATAAGAATGGAGGGAAAAAGAAGTTTTACGGTTGTTTATGTTTAAACTTAGCGTTTGTCAAAACGTCTGGAATGAATGTGAGAATGATGTAGGGAAGTAGTAGTTGAAATAGTTAACTATTTCTTAACACTGTTAAATTTGAAAGTCCACGTGTAACTTATTTTCAATCTAAGTTCATTAAACTCCAAGATAATAAGATCGATTATCTGTGGACTAAGGTGGCACGATAACCGTGGATAAACGAAAACTGCGGAAAATACAAATATAAATGTATACAATAATAAATAGCAACAGGCTCTGCTCCCAGCTAGGCTGGTCCGAAGTCAGTTTATAAGTCCCCAATGAAGATCGATGGCCCTCTTAAAGCTGTCCACCCGCTCGCTCATTACCACCTCTTCCGGTAAGCTGTTCCAAGTGCCCACGACCCTACTAAAGTAGTTTTTCCTGATTTCCAGGTTAGCCTGAGATTTGAATAGCTTAAAACAATGACCCCTTGTCTTGCTTTCCGTGAGAAAATTTAATCCGTTAACATCTTTCATTTTGATAAATTTGAACAACTGAATCATGTCCCATCTGGCTCTCCTTTGCTCCGGACTATACATATTAAGCCTATTAAGTCTGTTATTATAGTCTAAATCTGAAAGACCTCTTACTAGTCTAGTAACCTTTCTTTGAACCCTTTCCAATACCGATATCTTTCCTGAGATAAGCAGATCAAAACTGAACAGTATACTCCAAATGAGGTCTTACTAAACTTCTATATAAAGGCCAAATAACCTCCTTCTCTATTGATAAACCCAAGCAGTCTGTTGGCTTTGAACTTGCAATGCTGCACTGTTGACTAAACTTCAAATCCTGATTTATTAAGATAACCAGATCAATAACGTTTTCTGCCTGACTCATGATTGAACCCTGTAAATAATAACTTGTACGCTTATTTCCATGACCTAAGTGTAGCACTTGACATTTCCCTACATTAACTGCCATACCCCACTTCTTCGCCCAATTAGTGATATGATCTAGATCCTCTTGACGCTGTTTTACTTGTTCCTCATTCCCTACAATCCCCATAACTTTTGCATCATCAGCAAGACAATTCATGTTTCCAGAAATATTTTCATAATTGTCATTCATAAACATAATTAACAGAAGAGGCCCTAAAACTGATCCCTGAGGAACCCCGCTTAAAACATCACTCCATTTAGAATTCTTTCATCTCACAACTAATCTTTGTTTCTTTCCAGTCAGCCAATTTGTAACTCAAAGTAAGGATTTTTCTCCTATTCCTATATCAGCTAATTTGCGGAGAAGAGCAACACGCGGTACCTTATCAAAAGCTTTTTGAAAATCAATATAAACAACATCCACACACTTTTTGTTATCTAAAGCCAAGGTAACCTAGTCATAGAAATGCTATAAATTACTAGCACAGGATTTACCTTTCCTGAAACCATACTACAAACTAGTCTAAGTAGTCAACAGATTATTAATCTCTAAGAAATTCATATTCTTAATTTTGATCAAAGATTCAAAAATCTTAGAAATTACTGAAGTCACACTTACAGGTCTATAATTCCCTGGTTTAACTTCAGACCCTTTCTTGAAAAGCGGCGTAATATTAACCAGCTTCCAGTCCTTTGGCACTGTCCCCGAGTTATAAGAAGCATTGAAACTAATAACTGGTAAAAAACGATACTAATGTGTACAATAGCTAAGAAATAAGAATAACTCACACATAGATATAAGTTATAGCTAATACAATAACATTGAATCTTGAATGAAAAAACTATACGTAAAATCTAAAAACGAACTATAACACAATCATAAGTTTAAAAAACATTTATTGAGTGTAACATGAGTACATACCATTAGAAAACGAGCTGATTTGTTCATCACATGACTTCCTTTTACGCCAATTTAATGTTATTTCCCTATTATTGGCAATTTTAATGAATTCAATAGTTAAATCTCTCAATATGACCAACAATGGCCAAATTAAAACCAGATTAAAAAAAAAAAGTTACCAAAAGACTAACGATATAGCGCCAAGTGTCCGTCAAATTATAACACCACTTGAGTTTGCATCGAAATTAACAATGATTCCCCCCCCCCCCGCAAAAAAAAGGTGCAAAAGATCCCTTTAGAAACACCCGAATGCAACCAAAGGGGAAGGTGCACAACTAGATCCCACTAGGAGTCTACGTACCAAAGGTCAATTTTCTTTTGAGTTATGTGATATTCATACGCACATCCGCACATACATACGCATGAGAAAACTCGTTGTAATTAACTAGGAGATTGTCGAAATGGACATTTCGGGGGTCTATACGTTCTTAGGCACTTATCCACGTGTGGTCGGGTTGAAAAAAAAAAAAAAAAAAAAAAAAAAACTTAACATTCATTCAGGGGTGAGCAAAATGGAAATTAAGGCCGATTTTTGAGTGAAGACCGGGGCACCGGGTTAGGGTAGACCGGGGCACATATACGAGGATTTCTTTCAATGAATTTTCTAATTTTTATGTTTGAACCTAAGAAATTTTAGACATTGTGGCTTTATTAAGCAGTTATTGAAGTCAAAATTTATATATTCAGTTGTTGCTCAGCTTGTGTTTTTAACCGTAAAAAAATATTTTTTGAGTCCAAGTCAGTTGCGTAAAAGTTTACGCGTCGAGTGGGGCATGTTCACGCATATTAAAAATGATACCAAATAGTTTAGATCATTTTATAAGCTAAACTGAAATCATAGGACTCATTGCTAATTAAAAACAGAAACTTTTAGTCATCTTCTTCATCACTGTTAGATTTTACTAAAAAAAAAAAAATAAAGCATTTCTTATTTTCGCATACTTGTCATGGGACTGCGTTTTGACATCTAAGACGTTGAACCCTGTCTTGTCCTTTTTCCGATTGGTTGTGAACTTTCAAGCAAGAGATGCAAGCGCAATTCTCTTCTTCATAAACAGAATCGTTCATTTGTAAATTTTAAAGTAATTTCTCAGAATTACTTTATTATACACTGTTAAAACTACAGGTTGCATTCGGCACCTTTCAGGGGTGAAACGCTTGTTCACCAGCGGCACCCAATACGGAGCCGAAATTTCACCTCTAACTAGGGTGAAAAACAGGCACCTTTCAAAAAGTAGGCAGCCGGGGTGAAAAGAATGAACCTTCGGAGAGAGAAATGGCACCCTTACTGTAGATCCTCCCCCCCTCCCCCGTATTGTGTGCGTTTTTGAATGCAGTTGTGTATTTTTCTTTTTTTAATAGTTTTGTTTTGATTCATGATAGTCTACGTTTTGCACACTTTTCACATTGCATGAATTCAGTACTGGAAATGATTAAAACTTGTAATTACAGCATTTGACCATATTTCAGAGTTTTCAACATAGTTAAGAAGTGCTCATTGCTTTAATTCATCTGATCGTTCTCTACATCAGTGTTTCTCAACCTCTTTTGACCCACGGGTCGGTAAAAACAAATGAAAAACATTGCGAACCTGTGAAATTTTTATCCTTTTCTTAAAAATAAATAAAATAAATAATAATAATTATAATAACTCTCGGGGCGGTAAAAAAACTTGTGAAAAAATTCTGCGTACTGATGAGTTTTTTTTTTTTTGTTTTTGTTTTACAAAGTAATATTAAAGATGAATAAAACAATAAATATCTACAGACTTTATTTGGTATCAAAGAGTTGTCACAAATATATTTAAAGTTAAAGACGAGTAATTATTTGAATAATCATAGTTAAGTTAATGATCATTTGTGAGAAATAACCGCACCGAAAGTAAAGTGTAGATGTACTTATGAATTATTTACATGAACAGCCAAAAATATTCTGGGATATTAAAGTTACGATAAAACAAAATCGTTTCTCAAACGTTCAACATTTCAATCAAAATAACAATAAAATAAAATGCGCATAAAATTTTTCGACAGTTAAAAATTTAAAGAAACTCCTAACACTATCGAATAACCGCTAACAGGAAATGATTCAAACACTTGAACGAAAAAGCAAAAGAAAAAGATAGACGGAGAGAGATTTCTTTTTTATTTTTTGCGCTCGCTACACGAGCACAAGAATCATTTTTATTTCGGTTCTCACTTGTTGATTATTGAAAATATCATTGCGGTTACTATTTCGGTGATTAAATGTTGCTTATCGAGTACTCAAGAAAATAATGATAGATACATTTAGTAGCGTTTTGTGTGAATGATGGAATTTTCACGATAGTAACGGTAACCTGAAAATAAACAACTAACGGTACTACGGTATCGTAACGGACTAACGGTAACTGAAAAGCATTAAACGTACTTTTAACTATGTTTGAAAGCCCTAAAAGCTACAAAGTGATCAAAAGCTGTACTTACTTGTTATTTTAAAGAATTATCCTACAAAAGTTGAGATTTAATCCAATAGTGTACTTCATTCAATGTGAAAGACGTAGAAGCCACGCGTAATGCAACCTATCATTCGTCCGCCATATTGAAGTGGTTGAATGGTGAATGTATGCCGGAAGCGCATGCGCCAGCAAGTCATTAGCGATTGCTCGCTGTTCTGGCACCCCTGTCTACAACTGTCTGCTACTTTCGCACCTCTGCTTTACTTCCTGGCCAGTATGGCACCCTTGGTCACCATGCTTTCACCTTAGGGGGAATATATTCACTCGTCTGGAACCTCTGGTTATAACAGTGTACTCAGTATTCGAGATACATACGTACATACAGACGTCACGAGAAAACTCGTTGTAATTAACTCGGGTATCATCAAAATGGATATTTCGGGTGTCTATACGTTCTTAGGCATATATCCACGTGTGGTCGGGTTGAAAAAAAAACCTCAATATTCATTCGGAGGCGAGCAAAATGGAAATTAAGGCCGATAATTGAGTGAAATTTTTTTCGCGAAAACAATTTCTTTTTGGTAAAAGCAAGTTTTGTATTCGCGAAAAATTTTTCACTCAAAAATCGAACTAAATTTCCATTTTGCTCACCCATGAATGAATATTGAGTTTTTTTTTTTTTTGACCCAACCACACGTGCATATATACCTAAGAACATATAGACGCCCGAAATATCCATTTTGACGATTCCTGAGTTAATTACAACAAATTTTCTCATGACGTCTGTATATACATATATATGTGCGTATGTTCGTATGTATGTCACATAACTCAAGAACGGTATGTCCTAAAAAGTTGAAATTTGGTACGTAGACTCCTAGTGGGGTCTATTTTTGCACCTCCCCTTTTGGTTGCATTCCAGTGTTTCTAAAGGGGTGTTTTGCACCTTTTGGGGGGAAAATCCTTGTTAATTTCGATGCAATCTCAATTGGTGTTATAATTTGGCGGACACTTGGCAATATTCACCAGCCTTTTGGTCGCCAAGTTTTGTTGCCAACTTGGCGACAAATATGCCGTTTTTTTTTCTAAATCTGGTTTCAATTTGGCATTGTTGGTGATATTTAGAGAGTTAACAATTGAATCACATTAAAATTGCCAATAATGGGGAAACAACATCAAATTGGTGTAAAAGGAAGTCATGTGACGCACACATCAGCTCGTTTAAATAAATATTGCGTTAGTAAGAAAAAATATCGGAACTGTTCAGAAAGGTCATCTGATCGAAGTATATAAAAATTTGGACTTTAAAGGTAGGAAGAAGACATACTTTGCTGTCGATGGTAGAATTGTGATTTAAGTTGTTTCTTTTTTGTAATCTATTGAGGATTAAAACTGAAGTTTATAAACGCATTACCAGACAATTTTTTCGGTAAAAATTTATAATTTCACATCACATTAAAAAAAGAAACATTTTGAGGGAGAAAGATGATATGTGCTACACACATGCGCTCACACACACAAAAGCAAAATCCACACAAAAGCAGGAAAAGCAATCTCCATTTAATAAGTTCAAACAAGATCTATTTTCAAATAGTATACAAAAGATTTTACAGCCTCAATATTTATTTATCTTTAAACTTTCCCTGAAATATCTCTTTAAACTCCTTTTCTGCTCTCATTGAAAAACAACTTGGAGTTAGAAGCTAAAAAAACTTTCAAAAGGAGATTATTTTTTTTAAATTTTACTTCCTAATACTTCTTAGATATCTCTGTTTGTATTTTACAATCCCCTCATTTCAAAAGCTATTCGAAATAAACTCTCGGAAAATAGCTCAGAACTCTGACTTGTCAAGTATTTGCTTTTAGACACAAATACAATTATATTCATTGAAGCAGACGTTCATGGCATTATGCCAATACCGTGTTGGATCATCTAATCTGCTTGTTGTCAGAGAAAATTTCCGCTTTAATCTGAACGCCAGTAATAAATTCTTCCTTTTTCCTTACAATGCAGATGCGTTGAAGTGGATAGTTTTTTTTCTTTTTCGGGCACTTTTAACTGCTTTCTTCATTCAATAAAGTGATTAAAAAGGAAAATTTGGCTCTTTTCAAAATTTTAACAAGATAAAGCATTTGACGTCAATTCAAACAAATAAATGACTTCTCACTGCTTTGCTTCTCTTGAAAGAACTAAAATGCGTGAAAAGAGTTCAACACAATGGGACGTTTGAGATTCTTTTAGACAAAAGATAAACTTTTGTTCTCTAGAAGTTTAGCGACTATCTGAAAGAAAATAAGCTAAGTAATGTTTTGTACGCTGAAACTGGTTTTTTATTTGGTGAATTGGATTTTTTTTATCAACCCTCTGATGATGTTAAATTTAAAGTCTGTCTTAACACCGAAGAATTGCGTCTTCTTTGCATTGAGACTTCATTTCCATTCGACACAAAATCACAATTATTTCTCAAGTGACGGTTTTTCTTCTCAAATTGGTTATTTACAGCTAAAAGAATTGGCATAACAGTTTTGTCATGAAAAAAGTTAAAATTTGAATTTTTGACATTTTGAATTCAAATTATGTTTTTCGCTATCAGGAGCGTGTGTGCGTATGTAGGCGCGCTTTTGTGTGTGTGTGTGTGTATGTACATGCGCGAGTGTGTAGGCGTTCGTGGGGGTGTGTGTGTATGTACGTGAGTGTGTGTAGGCGTTCATTTGTGTAGACGTGCATGTGTTTATGTAAGCATTTGTGTGTATGTGCGCGTGTGTGTAGGATATCGACGCAACCTGGAGACGGTGTTCACTAGAGGAACAGCATCGGGACGGGCCAGTTGACGGTGGTTCTGCAAAGGAAGGCGAGAGAGGGGAGAATAAAAAGCACGAACGCCAATCAACAGTCAAATGAAAACAATAAGCAATTCTTAATTTCTCAAAAAAAAAAAAAAAAGTCAACAGCGAAGAAATGCTTCTGCATACTCTGAAACTTCTCTGCGTAGTGTTTTGAAAATGTTGATAACATGATTTTTTTCTTCATTTAGTACAAAGTCACAAAATTAAAAATTGGGAAGTAGGGTATTGATATTGGGATTAAGTGTTGGTCGATTTGTCTGCTCCCCTGATAACTTTTGACTTAATAGTACGATTCAAAACAATTTTTTTTATCATCCACATTCCCAAATTTCATTTTTTTTATTCGTGCAATTTTTTAATCAATTTTAAACAGTTCAAATCCTTAAACATTAGCCCCTACGGGGAAACTAAAAGTCTGTATAAATCCTGAACTTGAAGGTGGATTTGCTTCAAACACATTTTGTTGGAAATAACTCTTGACGACCAACTCCCATCTCTTACTCTTAGAATTTCAGGACCTGTAACTCCGACTCCTGAATTGCAAAATGAGTCGGACTCCGACTCTGACTCCGTAGCGTAAATTAAGACAATGAGAGAAAATGACTGATTCCGATTCTTGGAATTTTAAATCCTTAGACTCCGGCTCTTTTACCCCAAAATAAGTCTGCCTCGAACTCCGTAAGCATTGGCAGAGTTACGAACTTTGAGGGAAAAACTCCTTAAAACAGAAACTGCACGGTTACAAAAAATGTTTATGGAATCTCAGTTTCTCCAGAGGTTGTCTGGAGTAGTTCAGCTTTTGTTTCAGTATAGAAGCGATAGTTTCTTCTAGTCTCAATTGAAGAGAAAGAGGTAAAAAGAATAATAATCTATAATTCAGGCATAATCATTCGTCCGTACAAGATGGTTGATTATGTCTGAATTATTTCTAGAAAACTCAATAAGAGTCAAGGTTTCTACATTACGTTTAAAAAATGGCTTCGTGCAATTTGGATATTTGTAGAGTATTTAAGTGTTTTTTATTGTTTCTAATCCTTTTTTAGCCTACTTTACCCAGTAAAAGTCAGAAAAAGAAGAAAAAAAAACATGAAAGAAGGCTTAGTGCATCTTAAAAATATCGCGAAAAACAAAACAAAGTCAAAAATAAATAAAATAATTAAATAAATATCGAAAAATTAAAAAATTGGAAAGTAGGGTATTGAGATGGGGAAAAATGTCTGTCGGTCCGTCGGTCTGTCGGTCCCCCCCTAATAACTTTTGAATGAATAGTCCGATTCGAACAAACTTCTTTTTGTTCGAAAGATCTCGGCGAGGACACCTCATTCCCGTATTTCACTTTTTGATTTGAAGTATTTTTTGTTCAATTTTGAACAGTTCAAAAAAACTTAACATTAGCGCCTACGGGGAAACTGAAAGTCAATGTAGATTCCGTACTTGAAGGCGGATTTACTTCAAACAAATTTTGTTGGAAATAGTTCTTGACGATAAACTCCGGACTCCAACTCTGAAAATTTAGGGGCACCTGACTCCGACTCCTGTGCTCGACAATTAATCGGACTCCGACTCCCCGACTTCGACTCTGACTTCGTAGCTTTGGCAAATATTTATACACGGAGGACAAATGACTGAGTCCGATTCTCGGATATTCGACTCCGACTCCTTTATCTCAAAATGAGATTGACTCCGACTCCGCAGCTGTGGTTTTAACTGCGAAATAATTATTGTTGATATGACTTTTTTTTATTTTCACGCTAAAGTTTTAATTTAGGTATTTAGTTTTCGGGGAATAAACTCGAAGTCATTTATGTTTCTACATAAAGATATGCGCAGACGATTTTTTTTTTTGACAATGAAAATGCTTTCTTTAAGTTGACATTTTATTTTATTTTTTTAAATTTATTTATTTATTTATTTATTTTTTGTTTTGGTAAGGGCATTAATTCATTTAAAAAAATGTTTTTGGCAATAGGGGAAAAAGAAACGATTTTTTTTTGATATGATGTATTTATTTTAATGAGCTTATTAATTTTAATTATTTTTTTCGTTTTGAACGCTGTTGAAGATTTTTTAATGGAAAAAAGTGTATTAGCTGCTTTGGTTAAATTTTCTGCTATTTTATTTGTTCGTTTTTTTTTTTACATATCTGATTTTTTTAGATGATTGAGGAATATTTTATTCCTAGAAATCAGCTTAAAGTATTTTAAAAATATGTTTGAAAAAATTTGCGATTTTAGCTATTTTTGAGAACATTGATCAGGTACTAGAAAGTAGTATGGGTATACGGGAAAGTAGGCTCGTCTAGTTCTAGACAGAACTTCTTGTTTCGGTTTCTAATACTTACCATCTTGCGTTTTAATGCGATCATAGAAATCAATTAGAATAGTGTGTAATAGAAATCAATTAGAATAGTGTGTAATAGAAATCAATTAAATGGTTGTTAATACTTCTAATCCCCATTTCAGTCTCTAATATTTACCAGGATGCCACATATTTATTATAATCATTGAAATCAATTTAATGACGTTTCTTGTTCCTAATCCGTATTTCAGTTTTCAATTCTTCCCAGGATGTGGCACACTTATATGATTCATAGAAATGAATTAGTTTGCATATATTTTTAAAATCTCTGTTTCAGTTTCTGAGAGCTACTAGGATGCCACACATTTAATGTCAATTAAGAAGTTAATTAAATGATATTAGTTCAAAGCATCAGACTGAAGCTTTTTTTTTCTTTGTTCACAGACTATTCGAGACAGTGAAAAGCAAGGAGGTGTAAATGAATCTTTTAAAAGTTTTGTGGGCAATGCGTTTAAACTTTCAGCTGTTGGGAGGCTTTCATTGAAAAGTTTTCCTTAATCATTCTGCATAGCAACTACTATTACAATCTCTTGTTACAAAACAAATGAGAATTTTCCTATCATTTGTTCTAGTTATCTTCAAATTTTTAATTTTAGTTCTCACACGCCTTTTCTTCTTGGGACTTCCTTTGTCCTTATCTCTACCACCGACTAAGAAAATTAATCCCTATTCATCAAAACACATTCACGATACGATCAGTGTGTTATGCGTGTTTTGTGTTGGCTTGTGTCGGTTGTTACCTTTTATTATTTTCATAGAAAAACGATAAGAGTTATGAAAGCTGAGCTTTGCTAAAAGCATTGCAGAATTTGGTTCATAAATAAAGAATAACACAGGTCTACATTTTTTTTTCATGAAAAAGTGTTTCAAGTTTAACAGGTGTGTTATAGTAAATGGGATGTGCTGAACACGAATCTGTACCTAGTTTTCTTCTAGCACGTCAAGTTTTCAGGAAAAGTGTGTTTGAAATTTTTATAGAAACTGCCGAAAAGATTAAAGGAATATTTATTGAAACTATATTCAATAGAAAATTATACTGCAAAATTGAGTAGTTCATTACGAAAAATAATGCAGTATTATCTACGTTAGACAAGAGTTGTGTTCTTTTTTTTTTTTTTTTTTTTGAATAAAATTGTTTTTTTTTCGTTTTCATTCATAGATTTTTTTGTTTAAACTTTCATCTGATGATTGCTGTTGGATGGTGTGAAATGGTGGAGGAATGGGAGTTCTAGGTTCATGAGGTACGGGTCGTGTAGCAGACGGTAAATCAGGATACTGAGTTGTATGAATATTTTTCGAATTGAAACAGTTGATATCGTAGGAGCAAAAGTAATAGATGTCTCCATGGTTTTTTTGGTTCCCTCCATACCATAGGAATGCCAAAAGGTAAAGAGCTACGTAATCCTTTTTTCCATTTTCTCAGTAGCTTAACACACTGAAAGCACACTTCGTGCTTTCCTGATCACCAAGTTTGTCCTGATCACCAAGCTTTACATCGAAGTAAGCGCGATAAGCTTTCTTGATAAATTCTGTTACGTTTCGTTGATGCTTTGTTATCGTTAAATGACCACAGGCGTAACAAAATGCACCAGGACTGTTGTTACACTTTCCTGGTGACATTATGACGCATTAAACACTCAAAAAAAAAAAAAAAAAAAAAACACAACTCGATGCTATAAACAATTGACGCTAACTATTTTGTAAACAACTGCCGATGCCGTCAAGTTTACTTTGACAGATGTGAAAATGAGAAAGTGTTGTCAATAAAGTGAAATAAACTTAATATTATACTAAAATATTTTTTTTTATCGATGCATCAAGTGTTTTAAAGAAATACTTTCAACGCAGTTTAGGAAATATCAATAAAGTACTTTTTTGCTCTAGTACAAATTATCTCATAAAATTTTGTAATTTTGTGAAAAACCTTGACGTGATGGGTTCAAACCAAATTCATATTCAGACAGTGTACCCTTATTAGCTAAGTACAGTTATCAAATTCAAAACACCAAAAAACACGTAGGCATGTGCAATTAACGAATTAATTTAATAGAAGCCAGTTGAGAATTCAAAAATCGAAACCACACAACTAATTTATTTAAAAACAAATCTTTAAAGGAAGTATGCGAGGTAATTTTCGTTTTCAATTTTATCAAGTCTAACAATTCACTAAGGATTTTCATTTTAAAGTGAAATGCATGCATATTAAGTACTTTTCATAGGAATAAAACTCTTGGGAACAGTATCCTATAAAGTCTTTTATTTGCCGGAACAAGTAAGATTACGTCCAACAGAGCAGACAAAGCTCTGGCACTTAGCCAGTACTGTTACGGGCTGATTTGGCACGCCGATTCTCTTTGAAAATGCCTTTTAAACTTGAAAGGCAGAGTTAAAACATTTTCCCTTTAGAATTAAAGCAATAGCTTTACTTATTGCAAATGTATTTTTTTTGGCCGTATTTAAATTAATTATTCATTCTATAATGTGATTAAAAACGAAATTTAGCTTTTTCAGAATCTCTATCAGATAAATCTTTAGGTTTCGTTTGATACCAATTTATGTGTTGTAAAAAGTTTTGCAAGGGAGTTCTTGAAAGAATTAAGCGTTTAGTTGTTTTCATTTTACTTGAAACTTCTGACGATCCAGACAAGTCAAGTCACGATTTCCAAAAATTAATCTCAACCTTGAGAGAAGGAATAAAAGATGGAGTGAAGTGGTCAATTCTTAAAAGACGGATCCCAAGTCACGTGATGTTTTTGAAAGCAAAGTAGAAAGAAATCAAGTTTATTCCCCTTTTCCACGTAACACTTGTCTCCCACACGTTTCTTTTAAATTTTTTTAAATTAAATTTATTTACATCAACCACGTTTAACTGGACGTTTGTAAATTCCATATAAGCAGTGGGCAGACTGCATAATAACAAATTTAATGGCGATTTTATTAGCCTAAAAATTTGTTCCAAAGCAAATATTTATAAAATAAATGAAGTTTGTTTAGTTACTTCAACAATATTTTAATGATTTTAAATAAACATTTCAATTTCTCTTAATTTTTCTTCATTTCTTAGTTTTCTACACATAAATGAGATTTTGTTTCCATTTTATTGTGTTGTTTTGCTTTACTTTTTTCCAATAATAAATTTCAACTTTCCACTTGATTAAATATTTTGATTAAAATAATTCACAATTTTTTAATTGAAGAATGATAAATAAAATTTCCTTTACACTGGTGCATATGCAGTTTGGCTTTAAAACGTTTTTACTCTCCTCCTTTCACACTAGTTGTACATTTCAAATACCGTTGTTCTCCATTATTGATATTGATGATTTTATTATTTTGATTCGATATTTTTTTGGATCTCTTCGGTTGCTTTGCTATCAGCCAACAACAGCATTTACTTCCCTCCTTAAAACACTACCAAATTAGTTTCAAAAATCCCGAGTTCGTGCACTCTTAAGCCACGCCTCATTTTGAAAAGACTCTTCCATCAGTTTACTAGAAAAGTCAGTTTGCTTTCTAAAGAACTCACGATTCATTATCCGGAACAGTGTTGTTCCCAAAGTAAGTATCGCACCCCCTAGGGTACCACCGAAAGAGGCGAAGGGTGCTGAGAAGGATCCACTGTATATAGAAATAGATTAGAATACCGTTAAAAATTTAATTCTCCACAGGGTGCCATGAATCGGGAAAGTTTGATAACCCCTGATCTAGAAAATAGGTTAATGCGCTTACTGGTGGAAGAGTCCCGACTAAATGGGGCGTGGCTTAAGAGTGTTCAATTGCTGGATTGTTGTATTTGATTTGATGCTAATTTAAGGAGGGAAGGACGTAATGATTTGCTAGCAAATGTTTTTGAATGACAACTTAGCACCCTGACATCTTTGAGAATAATTAAATAAACCCATAAAATCATCAGTTTCAAATTTAAGTACAAAAAGGTTCAGATGTAGTTTCTAGTGTCGGATAAAATTTGAGACTTTATTGTAGCGACTAATTTGGGACGGCTGGAATACACTAAACTTCATTTCTATCAACTCACCACATCATAAGCGTTCTCTTAATCCACTGAAGGAACATTCTGCTATCAAAAATAAACATTCTTTCTTTGTTCAATCCCGAATCAGTGAAAATATTCTGTTTTCAAAAGAGTTATCAACCGCACTATGACTATTCATCAGTCGTTCGAACTTTTCCAACCTGAATTTAATCACTTTCAATTAGTTTAGGTTGTTGCTATTGTTTACCTGCCCACTCTGTTTGACTTTATAAGTAAAAAGCCTACTCGGAGAACAACACCCAATTGAGAATTATAGTCGGGTGATGTTCTAAAATAGAAACTCGGTGCTGAATAGCAGGATTCCGGCCAAAATTTCTTAGATTCCCTCCTTTGAAATACTCCTAATTGAAACTCCCCCAATGGCGGAAAATTCAACAAAACCAAGTGCTTGAGGATTTGAAATATTGATAAATTTTTAAATATTATGGTGTTTTAAATATAATACTAATTATTGGTTCTGCAGATTTTTCTCCCCCACATTTTCTAAATTTTATGGGAACATCGCATGACGTCGTTGTACGACTATTAAATAAGTTGTATGTTTAAAAACTGAAAACTAATGGGTGCATGTAATTATGTACATGCGTTGAAAATTGTACACCTGAATTGTATTCACTCTCAAAAATAATTCCTTCAATTGACGGAAATTCTCTTGGCAGCAGTGCTGCCGGACTTTTCACGATTTTTAACGGATTTCCGTTTTTATTTTCTCCTGTCAAATGAAGGAACGTCCTTCTTTTTTCTTTTCGTCATAGGAGGAAAATTTTCCGTCATTTGACGAATTTCCGTTTTTATTTTCTCCTGTCAAATGAAGGAACGTCCTTCTTTTTTCTTTTCGTCATAGGAGGAAAATTTTCCGTCATTTGACGAATTTCCGTTTTTATTTTCTCCTGTCAAATGAAGAAAGTTTCGTCCATATTTTTCCCGTTGTGGGAGGAATATTTTCTGTCATTTGACACTTTCCCCGTTTCTTTTCTTCTCCGTTAAATGTGGGAAATTTTTCGTTGTTTGAAGAAACGTCCGTTATGGTAGTTTCTGTTACATGAAGTCAACTTTTCGTTATTTGAAGAAATGCTCGTTTTTTTGTTTGTTACATGAATGATTTATTTCGTTGTTTGAAGAACGTCCGTTATGATCGTTTCTGTCAGATGAAAGACAATTTGCGTTATTTGAAGAAACTTTTTTCTTTTTTGTTTCTGTTAATGAGGTTTTTTACAAATATTTTTTTCAGATACTTTGAAGCTGTATTTTTTCTTAGTCCGAAACGTGGATACATCAGACCACCAAAATCCCAAGTAAAATTTTAGACCCCACTCCCTCCCCCGCGAAAAAAACTCTCCAAAAATAATTACAAACTTATTTAAAAACAACTTTTAATTTTTTTAGTTTTAGAATATGTTGTCAGTCGAAAATTTTCGGAAACGGCAACCCAAAATTTTCGAATCAAATACGCCTCTGAAAATTCCACAAGAAAGTTCAAAAGTAGATTCCTTATTGGCTAAATGTATTTATCAAAAATCTATTTTTGTCACCTGAAAGCAGGTATCTTATTACATAGCGGTTTCAAAATGCAGGTTTCTTTCATAAAAGACGACAAATGGTGTAAGTTTCAAATTTTCATAAACTTCATAAAAATTTTAAGAATATGAAAATTAGTTTGTGAAAAACGGCCATTTCGTGTAATGAGATAACCACTTTCAGAGGCTGAAAACAAAATTATGAAAAATTGATTGTATGCTGATCAACTTGAGATTTACTCACTCCGGTATTTTTCTGAAGTTCTATTTAAATAAGAACCTGAAAAATGCACGCTGTACATATATAATGGATAAAAAATGTGCTTAGTATTGGAAAAAGATAGATTCGTCTAGTATCACTCAGACAAAAAGAAAAAGAGTGTAGAAGATTGTAGAATTAACTTTATTTTTATAAGCATTTATACATACTGGTAATATTAACATCATCAGCAATTTCATTCCAATGTAAAATGAATCTTTTGCAAATGAATAAAAATAAAATCTCTTGAAAATTCAATTAATTTTATTTATATTCTTGCATCAACTACCATCTTTATGGATATGAATAATTGACTAAAATAAAGAATTGAAATTGACATTATATGATAACAATTTAATTGATTTATGTTAACCATAATTGAGACTAGATAATTTAGAAATAGATTTACACCCCAAATAAGAATATAGTTTCTTTACTTTTTATTTGTTCAAAGAGTATATGATATTTTGAACAAAATATACAACAGTCATTTTACATAGTTTTCCAATCATAAAAATTACACTAACTAGATAAATAATAAAGCTTGATTTAATTTTTGATATTAGTAATTAAAATTTTAATTTCTGAAATTAAGGTTTGCAACATAATTGTAAGCTTCTATACATAATTTTATGAATAAAGAAACGGGAGAATAGCCACAAGTTTCAAATTAAGACATTCCGAAAATTATGTAAAAATATTACAATTTTGAAAAATAGACGAGAGCAAAGTATAAAAATTACCAGGGAATTTTTTTCTCTTTGCTTGCTTGTTTGAGCAAATTACTTCTAGTAAGGTACCTTTGATCTATACTTCGGTTTTATATTGTTTTTAGCTTTATAGTGATATGACAACACTGCCCATATAGTTTGAATCTTTATCACCATAGTTTTCAGTGCAACTGAATTTCTTTTTGCGAAGCAACAAATTTGAGATAATACATGTTTAAGGGTAACTTAAAGTATTAGAAGTATTTTACATCCATTAACTTTGAAACAGCAATGTAGATTTAGTTGTAATAGCATGTATAACTAAAAAAAAATAAGCCCATAATAAACACTGTAAAGTAATACAGAATTATCGGCAATAATTTCCAATGTAGCAAAATTAGCATTTAGATAGTGACTTTTGACATCAATATGTTTATTCATCCATATTTACTAATTCATTAGCATTTCTTCAACTAAAATTTTTAATCTGTCTTTTAATTTTTAAATGACTAATTTTTTTTTAGCCAAATCAATTTTTCTGCCGATTTTATTAGTTTCAGCAATGAACAAAATGTTTTTCACGGATTGTTTAAGTAAGAAAAACCTATTAAAAAAAAAAAAAAAAAAAACCTTAAGAGTCTTGACTAAAATCTCAAATATTTTTTTGTGAGTTCTGTGCCACTAAGGATATTTTTTTAATGCAGTAATTTAAAAAAAATTGACACTTTAAATAAAAGTATAATTTTCAAGGATAATTGTATATCAAACCATTGCTGAATGGGGTCGTTTCCTAAATTTGAAAGTATTTTTTTTTTCTGAAAGAGCATGTTTATAAACATAGTATTTGATCATTTTAAAAATAATTTGACAAAGTTTACTATTTTTAAAAAATTATTTAAATTGATGCGTAGAATCAATTTTAATTTTTACTCTTCTGCCCATGACATAACACATAATGAACTGCCATTCGCACAGAGCATAATATTTAATTCGCTTCTTTACTCACATGTATGGCAAGGATATGGTTGATAGCAAGCGTAGAGCGCAATATTAAATTTGCTTTTTGGTTATCATAACGTGGAATTGTGGTAAACAGCAAGTGTAAGCATTCAGAGTGCCAGTGAAGTATGCGCATAAGTTGATCATTTGTGACGTCATAAAGACTATGCCTTGATTGAAAAATCGGACATTAAAAAAATTAATTAAAAAATAACTGCTGGGAAAATGAAAGTATTTTCTGGGTCCATGTTATTATTATTTATTTTGCACATTCTATCAACTCCAGTGACTAAAAGTAGCACTTTTGACTGAAGAAAACAACCCCACTGTTTATTCAATTAAGAACAACATTCCTAATATCAGCTGGTCTTAAAACTTTTACTTAAATTTGCATTGATAAGTTTTTGTTCAATAATGATTAAGTTGCAGAACATTAATGAAGAAACTATTCTTAAAATGTCTCAAATACAGTATACTCTCGATATCACAAAGTCGAAGGGACGGTAAAAAAAGTTTGAGATATCAAGTTTTCGAGATAACAAGGGTATAATCATAATTTAAAATATTTTAAAAATTAGTCACACTAGTTAAAAATAAGTGGAAACATATAATGAAAGCTTAAAAAAGGATACTCTAAAGAAGTAGCAAAATGTAGTGATTTACCACAACTAAACTGATCAAAGATTTGGATTACTAAGTTACAGAATGGTTTCAAACGAGTTTCGAGTGCTCCGGAACAAAAGAAGTTAGACAAAGGATTTCACCATTCCCTGCGTCTCTAAAGGGGTTTTCCGTTCATCTCCCGTTTTCAAGGAGGTGAAAATAGGGTCAAAAGGTCCAACGAAATGGCATGAGAAGGGGGCAAAAAGTTTTAGGTACGTTTCTTGGACTTAAATTTTCTGAATCCCCTAGGCTGCACAATGAAAGTGACAAGATAAGCTTCGCCTAATCATTCGTAACCCTTGAGAGAAATAATGAAAGGGTGTGAAACTTTTGGAAACATTCCTTGAGTGGCTTCAAGACAATAAACTGCGGTTTTTCCGAAAAAGTCATATTTGACTTCGAAAAATATTCCACATGACAAAGTTTTGATTAAAAACGCTTCAACATAAGAATGAAAAATAACATTAGAAAAATATGCAAAAGGGGAGAAATAATTTTTCGTCATATCAAGTTTTTCGAGATATACTGTACTTGAAAGACATAGCACAGAATTAAAATATAAATGTCAAAGGCACCAAAAACTAAGCATTTTGACTAGGTTAACACTTTTTTACTCTTGGTTCTTCTTTCCCGGTTTATTTCTGCAAAGACACTGAAAGAAAAGAAAAGAAATTATCACAAGACAATAAAACTAAACACAGAAGGGTGCAGCAGTATGCCTGCTGTTTAATAAATTCTTGCCCTTTTCCATACCTTGAGTCAATTAAAGGTGAGCATTTTTGAAAATAAGAAGAAAATATTTGAAAAAATTGGCTTCTATTTTAAGTGACTAAAAAAACGAAGGTAAAAAATGTTAACATAGTTGCAACCGTCCATAAATAATCAACATTCCAAAAGTGATGTAATTTTGTTGTGTTTACCTATGCATTTTTAAAAAACACTTAAAGTAGGTTACAGTAATTTTAACTTTATGTGGGAACTGTTCACATGTGCCCTTAGATGTTGTTCATAGGATTCCCACCATTCACCTTAGAACAAATTGCAAAAGTGTAAAATCTAAATTTACTAAAAAAAGGAAACATTTTCATTAATTTACTTGAATGTTCATGTGGTTAGACTGGTATTGAGATCACTCAAACAATTTTCTAGATTTTTTGCAAGTCAATTTCGCACTGGCAAAAAATTTGAATTCTGAAGTCTCACATTTGAGGTTTCATATGCTAGTGATTAATCTTTTGAAGTTACATCATACCACATGCAACTTTCGACTATAAACGAGACTAATAAAAAAGGTTGAACCAATTTAAGCAGGAAATTTCCCTTTTTTTGAAAAAAAGTGAGGTGAAGTTACGAAAATTGTAGGATATTTAGTATAAATTTGAAGGTATTAGGAATTATAGGATTTTTTTAAAATTAGAATAATACCTACACCTGTAATAGTAATAAAGATGTGCTAGGAGATTGAAAAAATGTTCCATAAGAGACAATGACAGTAAAGGGCTGGAACAAATAGATAAAATTCTACTGGACAGAAGTTTTTTTTTTTCTATCATATTCTTTCAACAAAACAAGATTGCAAATTTCTTTACTAAATAAATGTTAAATGCGTACTTAGAGAATGTGCTTTCTTTTACTAGAAAGGTGTTTATTTTTGGATGGGTCTTGGTAAATACTTCAAAAACAAACATACCCAAATATTAACTATAACTTACTTAAATTATTAAAATTAAGTGACACATGCATGACAATAACATACCGCTGAATGAACTAATTCAGAAAATATATTACTTGCATGTATTGATGCTTTCCATCCAAAAATATTAAAAACTCTTCTGAATTTTAATATTGTCCCCTATAAACAAACAAAAAATGCATTTTGCTAAAATTATGCAAGTGATGATTTCAAAAGTTTTAGGACACAATTTTTATAAAATTTTAGTACATTTTTAAGACAACAAATATCAAGTTTTTTTTTTAATTTAAATGTAATTCATTAGCTTGATTTTCATATTGGATTATAAAACGTTTCAAATTCTTGAAAACTACAACAGAATGCATTCAATATTTTATTATTTAACACAGTGACACATTATGAAGTAGAAACATATACCAGTAGAATAAATGTCTGTTCAAGTGCTTCTTTACTTACCTTGTTATTGTTTCATCAAAGTGAATTAAAGAATGAGAAAGAAATATCCTTAATAAGGAAAGATTTAAAGTAGGCTGCAAGCCCAAAATTTTATGTATACTTAACTTTTATCAGATATGTCCCTGTAAATAACAGATAAATCATTTAAAGATGCAAATGAATAATTGTTTATTACCGCAACTATTTTATCATGGAGTGAATTTGGGGCAAAAGCTTTGAATTGCTTCATTACAACTAATTTGTTTTCAGTAGAGGACGAAGAACATGGAATTAAAAATACAACTTGATTTTTCAATCTACTTTCAACCTCTTATGTCTTGCCACTAGTAGTGTTCCCATTGGGTATGCTCCACACACGCTATATACTCTCAAACATTTTAAAAACATATAGCTTATACCTTCAAGCTTCAAAAATTCTCACATTATGACATATTATGTATATGATCGCATACACATATTGTGTATAACTGATTACTGGGAGTATACCCTCAAAAAATTAATGGGAACATCACTGCTCGCCACATCAGCATGAGACAGTACCTGTAAAAATCCTTGATTATCAATATTGGAAAGATAGTGTATAAACAGAACAAAATGCATTAAAGTGATCCTTTTCTGAACAGCACCAATGCTGATCTTGCATACATTTTTGTCTGCTTTTTCCAACCACAAGAAAGAGAAATTTGTTTTCCGTGGCATTTAAATAAAACAAATTACTATTTACAATTTTAAAGCAAAAAGTTAGTGACTAAATTTAAAAATTCTGAGTGCAAGAAATGATTCAACTTCAATAAAGAGAAACACAAAGCAAACTGACTTCTTTGTACTGAAAGAACAAGGTAATGCTCAGACCACAACACAAGATAAGCACTATAAAAATAAAATTACTTCCCATTTGGGGACAACCCATTTAAACTTTGATATAAATATATTTTTTGATCCAAATGTTTCTAGTTGGGTTCTAACTCGACTCATTATTTTATTTCAATAAGCTATAATACTCTTCACTCCCCTCCCCTCGATCACAAAACTACAATTTGAGAGGAGGGAATACTCCCCCATTTTTCATTTCTTTTGAAAAGAGAAAAATTAAAAATATCATATTCTATTTTTTTGCAGAAGAGAAATGACTGCAAGAGTTACAAAGTATATAGATAAAACAAACAGCTTTATATTGAGCATATGTTTTGGTTAACTGCACCCCCCCCCTTTCATCAGAAAAAAAAAAAACAGCAGCAGCATAGGCTTTTCTCTTTTTTTACAGAAAATTTCTTAGGGTCTACCAAGTTTATTTTATCCTACAATATAGGCATATCATCATGAAAAGTGTCATTTCTGGGTCGATTTTTAGGAGAATTCCTACCCTTGCACTAAGTACTTGCAGAGCAAGATAATACACAGAAAGTAGTATAGCTCCATTCTACATGTCAGGTGCGAGAAAAAAATTATTTCTACTTGGTGATTTATTCTTGAACCTATCTAACAATAATACTTTTTCCTGAGTTACAGCAAAAAGTATATATCTTTAAAAACTGCATGTCATGTAGAGACTCCCAACTGAAGAGATTTTTGTTCAGCAGACTGCATATTACACATGTTCTATCCAGTTCATACAGGGTGTATGAGAGCCATCTTAAAAAATTAAGATGCATTAGCAATTATCAGAAAAGAAAGAAAGAAGAGAAAATACTTTCACATATTATTTCCTTCTTAAGTCATATACATAGGATGACTCACAACAATGTATATTTATTTCTAACCCTGAATTGAACTCTTTCTTCTTCTTTTTACTGATATTTAAAATTTTCTCCCCCTTAAATGTATTAAATGGTAAGATTGTTGAAACAGAGAAAAGGGGGAAGGGAATTTTGTACCGGCAAAAATTATGAAACACCCAATTCTTGGGGAAAATTTCATTGTTCTCATTTGATTCTTAACAATTAGAGGGCTAGTAAAATCGAGCTCAGGTTCTATTGGATAAAAAAATCACGTACACCATTAAATTACTTTTTTTCTCATTACAGTCAACTCTCAATAACTCAAAGTCCCTAGGGACAAGCTAAAACCTTCAAAGAATCGGTAGTTTGAGTTATCGGAAGTTCCTTTCTCAGTCTTTTAAAGAATAATTTGTATTTTCTTCTTCAGGAACAGTGCATATTGGATAAACTATAACACAGATAGTTGGAACAAAATTAAATATAAGTACAACATAGAAATATTTTTACAGAGAGAATAATTAAAAAGATACTCTGAAAAAGGAAGTTAGTTTCGCCTGCTTAGGCTTTTTATTGCATTTTAAAATGTCATTAAATTTGTATGCTGTGGGCTCAATTTTTTTTTCTCTTGATCAATCTTATTGTCTTCAAAAGTCTTTTTGTTCTCAAAGCAGATTCTTTGAGTCATCCAGAAAAAACCTTTTCCAATTTTGGCCAAAATTTTAAGTCTCTCTAAGACTAGCCAGCAATAAAATTTTTAACTGTCAGTCACAGCAAAAAATATCCGCTACTTTTCCTCACACAATCTTGCAACACTACGCGCTTTAAGGAGCAGTACTGTATAAATAATCAACCTTAAGCAACTTGATAAGCAAAGCAATGAGCTAAAGAGAATTTTTTTTTTTTTTTTTTTTTTTAAATTTCTTACATCGACTGCATTTTTATGCTTAAAATGAAAACTAAATTTTCGTAAAAACTTTTTATGACATTTTTTTTTAAGCCATAAAGTTTTCCCAAGAAGCGCTCACCAAAGATCCAAATGAAACATTTTATTTTAATTCAAGTATGCATTTGTTCAGAGTGACATGCATTAGCATTTGAATGAATTCAATGTTGTAACCCAATTCTTAAATCCAACAATTTCAAGTCCAAAAAAGTAAAAAGTTGCTCATAACACAAATGGATCATTGACAAATACTATGCTCCAAGTCCGAAATTTTACATTATTTCAGAATTGGTGCATTTGAATTTGATAAATTCCTGATCTGGCAAATGAGTGCTGATATAAGTCTAATTTTACTCTTGGAAGATTGGGGAAACACCCAAGTATTCATAATTGAGACAATAGCGGAAAGGAAAATCAGTGTGGATAAGAGAAAAATAAGCAATACATCATCTCTAAGGACTCGAAAAGTAACAGGTATCAACTATTTGTGACATCAAAATTGAAATTTAAAAAAAATAACAAGTTGTGGCCCAACCCAGAAACACTTTTGACAAAACTAATGACGAAATTTTTTGAAGTTATTTATTGAGCTCATATGAATTATGGTCACAGAAGAATAAAATTAGGTCACATTCAGTGGCGAATCCAGGGGGGCGGCTATGAGGCTGCAGCCGGCTCCAGACTATAACTAATTTTTTTTTTCGATTAGAATTTTTTTTTTATTGTGTATGCATCTTAAGGTAAAATAATAAAATATATAATTTCCTATATTCATCCTATCTTTATCATTTTAATCGTTTCCCTCAGGTTTATACACTAATTTGCTATAGTAATAGAGATACTTGTTTTCCGAAATTTCCTGTTGAATTTCGGAAATTTTTCCCTGCCTTTTAAAAAAATTTATTTACTCAAAAAGAAGAAAAACAGAAAAAAAATTTCAGACCTCCTTAATTAATGCGCTTAGTGTCAATTCTCAGAATTTTATCTTCGTTTTCCCTTTTTGTAACTATTAGTCCACGATTTTTCTTACTTACATTTAGTGACTTGCATTTGCCATGGACAATTTTCATAATCAACAAGAATTGTTAGTTTTGCCTTCAAATTGTTTAGAAATAATGTCTAAAAATTTTATTTTTAAAATTTTTATTTTTTTACTGACATTTAAATTTTAAAATTTTATCACTAAACACCAAATTTTAGATAATTTCAACTGTGACTCCGAAAATTTCATTAGCCCTTGAAATCTCCTGAAAAACACATTTTTTTTTCAAACGACTTCATTTACATCAATGAACTTTTGGCGATGTCAAGGAGACATACATTTTTAATGATCTCAGCCACCCCCAGAACTAAATCCTGAATTCGCCACTGGTCACATTAGAACATATTTTTTCACTATGGACTATTGGAAATGCTTTTCTAACTGTAAATATTCAATAAACATCATTCAAGCTAAATTTTAACTCATTCCATTCATAGGTTAAGTACCCTAGAGTTAAAAATGACTCTTCTGATATCTATATGGCTTAGAGATGTAAGGAGTATTTCACCTATCTTTTAAATATGAAGTCGGACTTGGGTCACTACTAATTTGCCCGATTGCGAATTAAAGAAATTTAAATGCACAAATTCCGAAATTAAATTTTAGAATAGGGTTGTTTCTATCAGTCAAAAGTACTACGTTTCGCCACTGAAGTTGATAGAATGAGCAAAAAAATAATAACATGGAGCAAGCAAAATCTTTTTTTTAAATGGATAATTTTCAATTATTTTTTTAAATGTACAATTTTTCAAACAAGGCGTTGTCTTTATGACGTCGCAAATGATCAACTTTGGGGCGTACTCCAGTTAGTGGTGCTGACGCTTGCTGTCTACCACGTTTCCAGGTTATGATAATTCAGAAGCCAATTGAATATTGTTCTCTATGCTTGCCATCAACCATATCAGCGCCAGCAAATGTGAGTGAACATGCAAACTAAATATTACGCTCTGCGCTAATAGCATTTCATCATTTGTGATGTCATGAGCAGAAAGAAGCAAAAAAAGAAAAAATTGCACACCATTAAAATAATTTTTTAAATATTAAACTTTGCAATTATGTATTTAAAATGGTCGAATCCTATATTTTTAAACATGCTTTTATAGAAAAAAATACTTTTAAAATTTCAGAAGCAACCCCATTGGCACATTTACTCATGATCCATTCATGTTGTGGGCATTTATTTTCAGACATTGTCCAACTTTGACGCTGGGTTCCAACATAAATATAATATGAACTTACCAAAAAGTCCGGAGAAAGGTGTTAAGAGGACAATTTTACACATCATCAACATCGGGAAAATCTAAAACAGATTATCAATTAATATGTAAATAAGCAATTTTTTAGCACAAATAGTTTTTGATAGTTTCATTTTAATATGAAATTGTTTAAAAAATAACTCATTTTTTCAAGAAAATTATGAGTTTTTAATAGAGATGTACAAAGTACTTGGTCAATTTGCCAAATACTCATACTTGGGCCAAATTTTGATGAGGTACTCAGCTCAGTATAATACATAGATTTCTTTGCCTCCCCCCCCATGCTTCCGTATGTATTTTTAAAAATTTTAACATAGTGTTATTTTATTTTAGAGCGTGCACCCTCCCTTCGGGAGGATGCTATGTATGCTACTGACTCGGCCAATACCAAGTACAGTGAAACCTCCCTTAACGGACACTCCCGAATAACGGACACCTCTAATTAACGGACATTTTTGCAAGTCCCAGTCCTTCAATATAGCCCATTCCATGTAATTCACTCTGAATAACTGACACTCCGAATAACGGACAGTTATTTCACAAAAAATTTTCCTTGCGATCGTAGCACTTCCGGATTTTTTTTTCTTTTCACAGAATATCTTAGTAACTGCTTACCATACAAAGTTTTTCATCCTCCACAACTGATATTCCACCCCCCCCCCCCCCCGTCATTTCCTTATCACTGTTTCTTGGAATTAAAAGGTTGGTAATGGGCAGGGGCAGCGATTGGGGCTTAAAAGTTGGAGGCAGAGAAAAAAAAGAACTAAAAGACATGGTACTTTTTGCGGGCAGCAAAAAATTAAAAAGAAAAAAAGAGTCATAATTTTGTTACGACTAGTTTTGAGAGTATTGAAGCAGATAAGTGAAAACTGATGTCAGTCTAATAATTAACGTAAGTTTTTCTTAAGATTTTAATGAATTTTGTACACAATAACTATTCAAAAATTAGATAAAAAAGAGGAAACTGGGCGCTTTTTCTAACTGGGTCTCTCGGGAGATGCAACTGAGCAGACCGGCGCCGGTAGTAGTCGGCTTAATGGGGCCGTAATTTCGTTGGGTTGTTTAATTTTTAGATATGAAAAATATTTGCCCATATTCAAAGTCATATTGCCAACTGTCAACCATGTAATAGTGATACTCGAGATAAAATAAATGAACCATATTAAGTGTGCGTGGGGGGGGGGGGGGGGGGAGGGGAGTTGCTCCGCCGAATCGCCGCCGTTGGTAATGGGATATTCATACCCTGAGATGAATTGAGAGGCAAGCGAACCAGCTTTTCATGCAGCAATCGTAGCTTTGCAGTTGCAAACTTTCCTAAAGGCGTGTTGATTTAGTTAATTTTTTTGTGTGACAATATTATTTGAGTTTTAAAATGGCAACTAAAAGAAAGAGACTGACATTGAAAGAAAAAATTAATGTTTTGGATTTTGTAATGTTTTAACTGATTATTTTAATTGATTAAATGCTTTTTAAGACAAGTGTGTGCTGTTAGTATACCTTTATTAAGAAAAAACAGATTTATTACATTTGAAGTAAAATGTAGTAAACCTTTCGCAATTGTTTCGATTGTGTTCTATAAAGAGGGAACAACAGCCCATTTTGAAAAAGGTAAATTAAGTAGTTCCTCCTAATAGCGGACACCTCCCAATAACGGACAAAACTTCTAGTCCCTTGACTGTCCGCTATTCGGAGGTTTCACTGTAGTTGTAAAAAATTAAATATTGTTCAATACACATTTTTCAATTAATAAAAAAGTACAAGTATTTGTAATGACAAAAAGAAAAGGATGTCTACATCCATAAGCTTACATTTTATGAATTGAAAAAGCATTTTTTGTAACGTCAAAACATGTGTCAGGAGTGCTCCTGAACATCTGTTTTTAACATTGTTTTATTGCTTAAAAACATTATTCATGTTTGGCGGATGATTAGAACTATAATAGATTCACATAATTCATATTAATTCCAACTTGATTAATCATATTTTTTATTTATTTCTTTTTAATTAAAAAAAACTTTTTTTTGTTAAGTTTTTGACATAAACATAATATTTTAAATAAAATTGAATTTTAGCTGGAACTTGTTTTGAAAACTATTACATGGAGGTCTATATAGCTATTCAATATGAGTTCAAAATTTATCACATGTATGTCATTCGTTCATTTAAAGCATAATTAGTACTTGGCGGAGTACTCTGTACTCTACCAAAACGGTATTTGGTACATCTTTATTTAATATTTCCTATGACTGTAAAACTTCAAAAATTAAAATGCTGCAAAATTTAATTCATACTAAGTGTTTCCTTCCATATATTATTGATCACCTTTTCTATTATTTACGAAATGAAGATATGTTTTTGGGAGCTTATTTTATAGACAAAATGAGCAGTTAAATCAACTTTTGAACACTTGATAGGATAATATGAACTTATATTTTTCTCGTTAATGTTTCATACTTAAATGAATTAGTTACAGTAAGGTTAATATATCAATGTGTTGTAAGACTAAAATCGAGTATTCAGTGCGTCCATGGTTAAAAATCTATAATGATGCTAAAATTATATATATTCAGTTGATGTTGTTTCAACATTACATTACATGGCTTTTTCATAAATTTGAATATTAAAAAAAGCTAGCAAAGAACTTCAATGCAAAAAGGAATAATCAACACATGGCCTAATGGGGCTGGATATTAAACCCATAAAAATGTTTCCTTAACATTCTGAAAAAATATCACTGACACAAATAGTAAATATTTTATAACAGTGGAATTGTTGGCTGAAATGGATCTTTTCTTAGTGTTTTAGCTACATTTTGATTTTTATTTAAAATGTTATATAACTTTATACTTAGTATTTCTATTCCAATTATCACTTCATTCGTTTACATAAACAATTATCGTTAATTTGAGCTTTCACCTACATATATGCATTATTCGTTTTACATGCAAATTTCTGAAACCAAGTTTTGAAACCAAAAATAATGCTAAATGAAATTTAATTCATTTGGACTGAATTCATTTCAGATTAATATCCTGTTTGATTTCCAACTGCAATTTTACTATGACAAGAAAAATCTTTAGTTGTTATTGAGGAAAAGATATTAAGTGTTGATGGCTTCCAGTTGCGAAAGCGCACCGAAACAAGAATTATATTAATTCTATCTTCCATGAAAAATTTAAAAAACAGAAAGTTTCTCTTGTTAAAGCCTTAATCACAAAACGGTAAAAAGACATTTGTATCAGCTATTCATTTTCAGCAAGTCTAGAAATATTATAGTTAAACACCCTCGCTTGAATTACCTTGCCTACCCTCGCTTGTTAAGGGGGGGAGGCAACACCGGGGGGGGGGCACATCCCAAGAAACCAAAAAAATAAAAACAAAATAAATTATTAAAAACTGTGATCAAGTCTTTTAACAGTTCAATATATTTTTGCAATATTTTGGTACAAATGTGAGAAAAATTTAAAATCATCACATATTACTAAAGCACATAAGCAAGGAATGGGGTGGGGGGGGGGGTGGACTCGATGTAAAGAATGTAAAGTTATGAGACACAGGGTCGTAGATAGGGTGGAGACCGTCGGGACAAATCCTCCCCCGAAATTCTTGGATAAATATTTTTTTAGATTCTGAATTCCAACTATGCTGCCGTTTAAAAATTAGTCACTAAAACTTTCCTTTGCTTAAGTTTATTTTCCCCATTATGTTTTCGTCCTATACTTTTTATTATGTCCATACGTTTTTATCCTCACTTAACCATTTTCATCTATTTAAATACTCTCTTACTCAGCCTGAAATAATTTTTAATTAGCCGCCTGTAAGGCGGCTGGAGCATCAAAGAAGTGGGAGATCAAAGCAGCTATTTTGTCTTTTTTTTTTTAAATCAAAGCATTCGACCTTAATAAAAGATGTCTATATCAGATCTATTTATTTATTTTTTCGATCAGTTAAATTTTTTTTTCAAAGAAGTCTTTATTTTTTTTACACCTTGGTCCATCACAGAATGTTAATGACTCTTATTACGAATAAGACTTTTAAAAGAGAGGAAAAGGAAATTTTTAAAACATCAATAAGAAACGTAACAAATTTATATGATCAAAACTCATTTTTAACCCAATAATACTTTTGATTAAATGATTGATTTTAGTCTATTTTAATAAATTAACAAGTAAAGGATTTATGTTTTTTGATGCAAAAAATTTTACCTTCTAGTTGACGCATTTGTATCCTTTAAGTTTTTTTTTTTTTGATTGCTTATTGCTTTCATTTGACTGTTTTTGGCGTGCTATCATTTTTCCCACCGGCGCGGCACCACCCTCTGCCAGCACCACCCGTCGCGGCGGCCGGCCTCCCGATGCTGCTCCTCTAGCGAAAACCGTCTCCAGGTTGCGTCCATATCCTACACACACACGCATACATACACACACGCAAACACACACACACATACACAAACACACACGCATTCATACAGACACCTACACATACACACAACTGCCACTCATGCCTGCACACAGACAAACACATATGCTTACACACACATACACATACCCCGCCCCCACGCACACAAACACTCATACACACAACTACCCACACACTCATGACTGCACACAGACACAAACACACATGCCTACACACATACACATACCCCCCCCCCCCACACACACAAACACACTCGTGATTGCGGAAAACATAATTTGAATTCAAGATGACAGAATTCAAATAATTTTTTTTTTTATTAATTTATTTTAATTTCTACGAATAACAACTATGTCTGTATAAACTTGCTTCTTGCAATTGATTAGATTTCAATTAACAAGTTGAAGAATCTAGTTTTAGTTAACTACTTGGGTTTTTAAGAAAACAATTTTAAGTATTCTCTTCCCCCCCCCCCTCTTTCAAACTTTTAAATACTTGTTATCTACATTAATGAATTTAATACATAATTTTTTAAGGAAATGAATATAAAAAAATGTGTATCAATCATTAAAAAAAGCATTATTTTGAGAAATTTGAATCATTATTCTAAGCACTTTTTTTTGAGGTGTCAATTGTGGATTACTTTTTAATTGTGACTTTTTATTTTTTTGCCCGAAAGTTATTCTAAGAGGCCCCTTGCAAGCATTTGTAATAGCGAACATGTAATAAACACTGTATGATGCATTATAGACCGTATGTGTTTACATCCGTATAAGTCTTATTTTGCTGAGTTGGGCAGTCATCAGATAGTGGCCTGGCAGTGAGAGATCTTATACAAAAATATCATTTTTATCTGATGAATAATTCTAATGCAATATAAATTAATTATTAGACATTAATCAACTAAGTTGTTAATTAAAATAATTATTTGATAATATTTTTTTATTGAGCAATCAAAATTGCTAATTATTTTCATTTCACCGTCCGTGATGTTGTGGTTCATTTTTCGACCCCACCGTCCTCTGCAGACGTAACTGGCCCCCGGTAGATGCTTCTCCTGATTGGTGGTGTCCATGTCCTAGACACACACGCAAACGTGCATACACACAGGTCTATGCACACACACACAAGCCTACACATATTATACACTCGTAACCGTCTAAGAGGAGGGACAGGTTTGGGGGGCCAGGAACCGTATCTAGAAACATGCGAGTGGGATAGTAACCAATGAGTAGGGTCCTATCGCAACTCGTGATTGCGAAAAACATAATTTGAATTTAAAATTTCAGAATTCAAATTAATTTTATTTTAGTTTAATTTTTGCAAACAACATAATAAACATATTTTTTTAAAAGCTATTTTTCTCCTGTATTACATGTCTCGAACCACATTTGCCCCCGACCATGTCCCTCCCCGAAAACATATCCTGGCTATGGCCTTGAGACTTGTTTCCTTGCTGATATAACTTATTAGTAAAATGAGTTTCTAAAAATCAGGATAAAAACTCCACACAGCTACCCAGAAGCGTTTAAACACAAGTTGAAAACTGTTAAACAATAATAATAAATAAATAAAACATTGAAATAAATGAATTCAAAATTTAAGTAGAAACATTGAAGCAGTTAAAAACATAAAACAATCACTCTTTGAGGGGCGGGCAGAACAACTTAGTGGGCGTTTAGGGGCCCGACTGATTTTTAGCAGGGGGACCCAAAATTATAGAGCTGGAGCTGTGAATTTAAAATGAAAATAAGAATCAAATTCTATGATAACAGAATATTTTCAATTTCATAACACATGCAAAATATTTTACATCGATAGAGAAATTTAAAAGGTTCGTTCAAACTACTTATTTATTAATTATTTCAAGTAATATAAACGAAGATTTATTCTTTCATATAGTTAAAGTTTCATAGTCCAGGTTAAAAAGAACATCACTCGACTAGCATACGAATTTGTATTATCATTTTCAACAAAAGCAACTTTGTATTAAAACGAAATTACACTGCTTAATTGAAATTTTTCAACAAAAGCCTTTCTCAAGGCTTAATGGAAAGTTTACAAAATGAACATTGTCTCGCTACTGTAAAATCAATTTACGTAAATACTATTAATATTGAAATATCGTTCTCTCAACCACAATTTGACTTCCAAACAAGTCCCAAGGTTTATTTCTAACCTTTTTCAGTAAACTCAAATAAAAGTACATTTGTTGGCTTTGCATAAGCCCTGTTATGTTCCTGCTCAATATAAATGGAAGCTTTGTTTTGTATACAAATTTAAATATGGCGGCGTTTACTCATCTGCGAAATTAACTTTTCTTTCAAGCTATATTACGTACTGCTTTCCAGTAAAAAGGAACAATACATATTTTTGGAATCAAACTATAGAATAAGTACTCACCCAATAACTAGATTATTCATATTGAAGGTACTTCTTGAGGTCACAGGACTTTTCATTCACTTTAACACATGGCCGTTGTCAGGTCTTGGTTTTGGCGGGCAGTCGGCACGGCAAGTGTAGAGAATTTAGAATGGTAAAAATGTCAACTGCGCATGCGCGCGCTCATTTGACAGAAAGTTTTCGTTTCACCGGAAAAGGCTAATTTTTCGTCGAAAAATGAATGAAAATGTAGCGTAAAAAGACGGATTTTTTTGACAGTGTGTTTTCTGAAGAATTATTAACTTTTTCGGTGAGATTTTACTTTTTCTGGCATCAATCAGCTGTAGTTAATGTAGTGAAATGCTAAAATAATGTACTTTTCAATCTTCCTAAAAATGTGTGAACTCTTTCCTTCAAATGCTTGGAGGGGCTTCAGCACACCTCTTACAAATTTGAAATTTTACTTCTGACTCACGTTTCCCACTTTCTTTCTTCCTGTCAGTTTCACAAATGGCAAAAAGATTCTATTTCCAATACATTTGTGAGTCACATTAAATAATCGCGCGTCATTTCAAGTTCTCCAAACTGAATCAAATTACCTGAGATCTTTGGTTGATGATAGAATTTATTCGCTCACTCTTTTTGGGCGCTTTAAATAACTTTGTTAAGAGACACAGCATAACTTAACAGTTGTCACGTTTAAAATGAGAGTGACATAAGTCATCTTACCATTGTTTCGAGAAATTGAAGGTTTTGGTATGAAACATAAACTATTTTTTAATTATGAAGGCTATTTCTATGAGCTTCAAACGCACTGTAAATGTACGAGAAAAAAAAAATCATTTCCTTATTACAACGCTAAAATGTTGCTGATAATCTTAGCATCTTAATGTTTAAGTAAATTCTGAAGCACCAAATAATATTTAAATTGGAAGTTTGAGCGAGAAATAAGAGCTCTGTTCTAATAGCTTTTACTGTAACGCCTATGTTTCTTCTGCTTCTTAATTTTTAATTTAAATGTTATTGGTTGCTCTAGAGTTTACCAAAATATGAAGCTATTAAGATGAACAGCAGCTTTTGAGTATTGTAAACAAGAAATCATATGCTATTAATTTTTAGAAATATTTTGTAGAATACTAAAACATTTCAGGTTTTAAAGTTTCTTCACGTTCAAATTTATTTGAGGTGAAACTTTTTGAAATTTAAAACATATTTACCTGTTAAATTTCCTTATTTTTTTAAAAAAGAAAGTAGACGGTATTTACTTTCGCATTAATATAAATGTATTGCTCATAAAGAGTGAATGACTTTCAATCTGCTCTAAATATTTCTAGTTGGTACGATTGAATTAAAAAAAAAATGAACAAGTATATAGTGAGAAAGAATGCTTTTACTTTTAAACTGATGACTTGATTTGAATAAAACAAATCTTCGAAAACGTGTGCTATTTAAAGAATTTAAAATGCTAGAAATCCAAATATACGCTTGCTTAAGTTCATCCATGAAATTAGTTTGTAAAATTTGTTAACAAAATATGTAGTATAATTGCAACTTTGTTTTCGTTGTTTTTAGGAACAATAAAATAACAGAAGTAATCGACAGGTATAATTACTCTTATTTTTCATTGTTTATGGCAACAATAAAAAAAAACAGAAGTAATTAAGAGGCATTAAATGATAGAGAACAAATCTCAAGAAATAGTCTTTAATAAAAACATCTGCAAGAAATAGTCTTTAATAAAAATATCTGCATGAAATAGTCTTTAATAAAAAACATCTGCAAGAAATCTAGACAGTGTCAATTTCGACTTTTAGTTGAGGAATTGTATTTAAACATAGTATTTTCTCATTATTATTCATTAATTTTTTTTATTAAACGTTATCTGTAATTTGTTTTAAAGCAAACTTCAAATGACTTAAGTCGCTATTGTTCTTAAGCTTACGATGAGTTTACTAAAAGAAAGTCAAATACATACAAGGAGTGTAAGAGTGACTAAGGCTCCCCTTAGCAGAAAATTCTTTTTATTCAATTAATGGCATATTAAACTGACATACATGTATGCTTGTCCTTCTCACTTGAATAACAGATATAGTTACACTGTTAAAAGAAAATCCTGAAATTTTACGGTAAAAGTTACTGGCATCGATGTTGCCAGTTACTTGTACCGTAAAATCCTATTTTATTGCAAAATTTTATGGTTGGATAAACGATATTTGCAAAATGCGAGCATCAGTTTCGATCTCAGGATCTATACTTATTGGCAAGAGGCTTCACTGACCACCATACCAATTGAATCACATCGAGTGAGAGGAAATACGATCTTATATGCCTTGCACTATAAGTTACGTGGTATATCAATTGGCGTTGTAATCGTTTTTCTTTCGATACAACTTACCGTAAGTTTTTTCCGTACTATACATACTCCATTTTACAACAATATTTACCTTAAGGGGGTCCGGGACACATTTTGAAAATTTTTTTATTATGTACTTTAGAGTTTTGAAATTTTTTGAACTGATTCATCATTTATTTAATAAGCAAAATCATAACATAAATATGAAAAAAAATTATTTTTTTATTTAAATTTAATTAGTTTTTTCCAAAAAAATGGGGTTGCTTTAAATTGCTATAACTCAAAATATTGTTGGTCAATTTTCAATTTTTTTTCAAAAAAGTATGCACAAATATCTAGGCTTTAATTTTTATTCGGCGATTTTAAAAATATTGATTCAATAAAAAATAAAAAATATTTGAAGAAAAATTTCGAAAATTTCGAAGATACTTTTTTTAAAAAAAATCATAATTTTTGCAGTAAACATTTTTTTCAAATTCGCCGAATAAAAATTAAAGTAAATTGCTTGAAAAAGATATGCACCAAGTTTCATTACTTTATCTCTATCGGTTCCTGACTTATAAGAGTTTGAATGCAAGAAATCGGGAAAAATTGCATCATAGAGAAAAACGCGTTTAAAGTTTTAAAGTTATGTACACAGTCGTTAGATGCATGCAACAAAAATAACTATAACTTTCGTTCTATTTAAGGTAGAAACAAGATTCAAACGTCCTCTTAAGCAGAAAAAAACGGAGCAATTTTTCAAATTATAAAAAAAAAATTGCAAAATTTGAGGATTTTTGTGTCCCGGACCCCCTTAAAAGTTTCCTGAAGTTTTAACAGTGTAGTGAATAATTTTCACGTGCTTCTAGTGGGCAATGTTATTTAGTATTTTAGCTGCGCAATTGGTAAACTGAATTGAGCAACTGATGAGAGACCCAAGTACATGCTGAGTTCAATAAAAAAGAATTTTGACTTGTACCTTTAACGCTCTAAACCGTCCAGGTATCACACGATTTTTTCTAGAAAAGTCTTAGTGCGTTTTAAACACTTCTTCTTACTGCTCGACCCCAAATAGCTAAAATTTTCAAAGAAATCTCAATTGCGAAATAAACACTAGAAACAACGCTTTCGTTTCAAGAATATATTTTCTCAACTTATAAAATGCTTCGTGCCATAACAGTCTGAAATTCCATTAAAAGTTTTCCTTAAACACGAAAAATAAATTAATAAAGCAGGAGGAAAATTGTTCTTAAGACATCGAGAAAATCCGTCTAGAGTATCAAACTTTTCCCCCCCAATAAGATATGGGAGAGGATGATATTTTAAAAACACGACAAGCACTTCCGCCGCTTCCGATAAAGAGATTTACTCCAGATTGCTTGCGAAATTAATGGAATTTGCTTTGTCATTTTTAAATTAGTTTCTTTAGAATTTTTTCCCCATATATCGAGAGAAAGAAAAATAGTTTAAGGCTTTAGATGGTTCGAAGTATGTAAGAAATTAAGACCAGTAAATTTGTTTATTTATTTTTCTGTTTTCCTCCCGATGTTAGTAATCTTAAGTTAATTTAAAATTTTATAATTAGGGTTTGAAAAATAGTTAAATTTGAAGAATTTATTCTGCAAATATTTGCGGATTAGTAAGATCAATATTATGTTTACAACCAGCTTTATGAAATAAAAAAAAATCTTTTTAAAAGTAAATTATTTCTTTATTTAATCTAAAGGATTTTATTACAGTGAAATACTATTCATTTCTTATTTTTGATGAACCGACGAAATTTAATCGGAGAAGTTAAAGGTTACTTTGGTCCACATTTTGACACTTTCTTTATTTGTAAAAAATAGTTTTGCTACTACAGCCGAACCCCACTGTAGTGAATCCGAGATATAACGATTCCCCGGTTTTAGCGAACTTTTTGAATGGTCCGAACTGAAATCCTATGTTATTAGAGCAAATTTCAAACGCTTGTAGCGATCCCCAAATGCTAGAAAATTGGCTATAGCGATCCAAAATTTAAAGCTTTTCATCATCTGGTAAAAAAAAGTGAGAATGATATCCTATCATTCCGTGACCCTGACATAAAATGTAGATGCACTTCAAATAAAATTTATTGGACAGAATTTTTGCCTTTGAACATGTGCAAAAATGATTTCTGGTTACATTAGCTTCAGTATTTTCTGATAGATCCAAAAATCTCTCATAAAAGCAACTTCACTGTGAATTAATCTCCCGATATTGATGAAGAAAGAGAGGTTCCTGAATCTTCAATTTCAGCTCCAAAAACAGATGTCAATGTTTTGATTTTTTTTTGCAACGGAAACTATAGATCAACATGTTGTGGATTTGTCTCCTATAGCTGACTAAAAAATTGGCGAAATACATTTAACATCAAATTTCTTGCAACCAAAAATAGCATCCTTTCATGCTATGGAATTTTTTTTTTCTAAAAAATGTTAATTTTTAGAGTTATCTTATTATTGAGTATAATATAATTAATGCAATTCACTTTACTGTCCAAAGTACTAATGTAATTAGGATGTCCATTATGGAAGTGATACTTTTTTGAAAAATCGGATTGTTCAAAGATGGCCTCGGCTATAGCGATCTCTCAAGTCGGTCGGTTGATGGTTCGTTATAGCGGGGTTTGACTGTATTCCTATATCTGAGCTGCGTTAAACATTTTTACACATCTAGAGTCATCTTATTTTTTTAAAAACAATTATCATTTTCAAGGGGTTATACTTTTTTATTAGTTATATTTTTATTTGTGCCAATGTTACTTTTGAGTTTTGGTTACTTTGGCCCAAGACGGTTTGCCTTTATTAAAATCATTGTAGGGTGTTCCGTCAGTAATTGACCATCAGCCAGTAATTTACCACTCGAGCAGAGAAATGTACGAAAGAGAAGAAAAAAATAGGTTGATAGTCTTTATCTGATTGGCTAGAACTAATTTTTCGCATCCTATGATACGTTCTCTCATAATTAATAGTTGTAAATAAAGGTTTGATTGGAGATTACGACGGTACACTTAAAAAGTTGTCTAGAAAATTTTAGGGCTCGACCGATGGCATTTTTTTGGCCAATGAGCCGATGCCGATTGTTGGCTGATTGTTCAATGATGGCCGATGGCCGATTGTTTTTCTCCAAATGGCCGATGGCAAAAAAAAAAAAAATCAAACGAAAATAAATTGTTAAGCTTGTCAGGGATTTGAATGATCCTTCCCCAGTGACGTTTCTAGGATGTGGCGGAAGGGGGCAGTCCACCCCGGGTGACACTTTTCGAGGGGCGGTAAATTAACCCTTCTGATGTTGAAAAAATAAATGTGTTTTTCAAACAAGGAAATTATGGTTTTAATCTGATACTGCAGGAAAAAAGAAAATCTTCAAATTGTAAGACCTTTGTGTAACTACCAGATAAAAGTTATTTTCATACAATACTTTCTGTTTTCTTTGGAAAAACATTCAAAAGTCTTTCTTGATAGCATATCAGTACAATTCCTTGTTTTATTCTAAGTGCGCGTCAGTGCAGTCATGGTACCAATGTTTTTTAGACTGTAGAAGTTAACTCCAGGAGGAAGAAAACAATGGAGTTTTCCCAATTTTTGTTATAAGAAAGAGTTAACACTGGATTTTAAGAGTTTCTTAAAAAACCCCTTGTGAAAGAAGTTTTTTTTTGTTTTTCAAGAAAAGGGGGGAAAAAAGTAAGAATAGGAGGGGGAGGTGAAAAATGGTACACGAAACCATTTATTGCTTATCACTGGAGTGGATTTATGTGTTGCAGGGTTTACCTTGATTTTTCATTCATTACAAGAGTTCTTTATTTCAAAAGAATTAAAAGGGATTTCTGTTTTCTCGCTTTTAAAGATAAAAAATCCATCCGGCAACTTTGGATCACGTGTTAGTCTATTCCTTATGAAAGGTAAACGAATTTAATTTTTCACCATTTGGTTGGGTTCCTCAACTTTGCCAAGCATAGTCTTAATTTTTTTTTTTTTTTTTAGCACTTTTAGTTTCAAATTTTTCCGGTTGGGACCCTCTCCCATCTCCACTCTGTAGTCAATCAGCGCGAAAGTTAACTTCAAAATGTTTTTAAGAGGGAGAGAGAGCTCTCGAATCTTTCATCTCGTTTCCTGATATCACCAAAGATAGCTTAGAAATACGGTTATAGACCTCAATGCTTAAGATTTTCTGGGTAGAACCCCGAACCCTGTCTTTTCCTCTAAAGTAGCAAACACAGCCAACAAGTACATATTTAGGACTTTAATTCTGAAAACTTTCCTGGAGAAAACTCCTACCCTCTGTTCTAAAGTCTCAACACAGAGCCTAAAATTACGTTTTTAAAACTTTGATGCTTCAATATCAATTTTTAAAAACAGTACTTGAACCTTGACTATGCTTTATCTCCTAACGTGAGCAAAGATAGCTTAAAATACGTTTTTAGGACTTCAATTTCGGAACTTTTCCAAGAACGATACCTTAATCATCCCCCTCCTCCATTTAACGTCTCCAAAAAAATAAAACTGCGTTTTGGAGGTTTAAATTTTGAAAAATTTCCGAGGAAGGAAAGCCTAACTCAAACCTTTTCCTAACGTCCGCAGAGATAGCCCTACATTTCCCTCTTAGAAGTTTGAGTAGGTAGGAGAGCTCGCTAATTTTTCCTCCTCAAGATAGCCTAAATAAACTTCAACTTGAAGAAAGATTTT